>NW_026923186.1:0-212734 GCF_032062105.1 Saccostrea cuccullata
ATAATGTATATTGTATGCAACAAAAAGGTACATTTATTTAAAAAAGTGCATTTATTGAAACTCTAAAATACCTCTTTACCTTTGTACTATGCTAACTAGAGATTTTCAACAAAACATTTATTTACGTTCAAATGTTCATTACAGCGTTAATAAAACGCAACAAAAACTACGCTTCTGACCGAACATGATATGATCGAGAAGAGATTGATGAAGGGAGGACAGGGTGCAAAAAATGCAACAATTAATTTCTATGTTTGTGTAAATGTTTTGTTGATAATTTATCTTGTAGTCTTGAAAAAATCTTTTTTTACTGATTGTTTTTAGAATGACGGAGTCACTGGACCTTCCAAGAATGACAGGGAAGATGAAAAAGGATAAAAAGATGCAGACAACGAAAACTTGTACCCATGAATGTTCTTAATATTTAAAAAAAAAACAACAACGTTTTTGCACACTTCCCATATACTATGCTGTATTCATAAATCAACTTGTGTCACTTATTCATCTAATTAAAACTTAAATGTATCAACTCAGAACTGTGTCCATCCTTTTTTTTTTTGTACCTTGATCTTGAGGTAAATTTTTGAAAAAAATTAAAATCCATTAAAATCAAAATGATGCTGTTTCAATTTTAATGCTAATAGTCACTTGGCAGATTAAGCTTGAGAAGAAATCATTTTCATATATTTTCAAAAACGACAATGGGAAGCCATTATTACCTACCGCCCTTGAAACATTTTTTTCTTTGGAGAAGACTTAATATCATGTCACAAGTTAAGAAAAGTGGATAATTCTTATAATTTTTTCTCTTAAGAACTGGAAAATGAAATAGACTTTAGTAGAAAATTTTAGTAATATTTCAATATAATTACAAATATGGACAAAACACACTCGGTACAGGTATACAGATGAAAACAAATTTCAAATTATGTAACCGTGGTGTTAAAAGTCTCATATAAACTTTAGAAAAATATACCAAGCCAGGTGAATTTTATGAGGAAATGCAAAATTGTAAAAATTAGCCTATGTGATATTGCTGATTTTTTGTGGCCAAAACCACTAAAATTAATAAATGCAATCTTTATAAATCTTTTTACTCCTGGACATTAAGCAGTCAAACTGTTGGCATGATTTTAATCAGCATTGAGTCCTCTACCAAAATTATGAAATTCATTGCCCCAGGGTCAGGGGTTACAGTGCCAGGACGGGGCTAAATAGATTATAATGAAAAGATGCATTATTTCTTTGGAAATCTTCTCTGTTCCTAAGCATTAAATAAACTGAATTAAAGCACAAAGTTATGTAGAATAGAGACTGTCTCTTCCAAAATTGTGAATTTCATGGCCCCAAGGTCAGGGGTTCTGGTGTTAGGACAAGGCTCTATTGATTATATAGTTAAATTACATTAATTCTTTAAAAATCTTCTTCTCTGCTCCTGGGTATTAAATAAACTAAGTACATTGTAATAATGAGCAAGAATGCCTCCTCCAAAATTGTGAATTTTTAATGGCCCCAGGGTCAGGAGTTCTTGTGTTACAGCGGAGCAAAATAAATTATTTAGTGTAAATGCATTATTTCTGTGAAATTCTCTGCTCCTGAGCATTTAATAAACTGACTAATGACATACATGTACTTGTGTAGAATAAGGCTGCCTCTTCCAGTATTGTGAATTTCATGGCCCCGGGGTCAGGGGTTCTGGTGTTAGGGCAGGGCTCTATGGATTATATAGTGAAATTGAATTTATTCTTTTAAAATCTTCTTCTCTGATCCTAAGCATTAAATAAACTAAATACATAGTTATGATGAGCAAGAATGCCTCCTCCAAAATTGTGAATTTTTAATGGCCCCAGGGCCAGGAGTTCTTGTGTTACGGCGGGGCAAAATAAATTATTTAGTGTAAATGCATTATATATGTGAAATTCTCTGCTCCTGATCATTAAATAAACTGACTAATGACATACATGTACTTGTGTAGAATAAGGTTGCCTCTTCCAGAATTGTGAATTTCATGGCCCGGGGTCAGGGATTCTGGTGTTAGGGCAGGGCTATATAGATCATATATTATTTCTTTGAAAATCTTCTTCTCTGATCCTGGGTAAACTAAATGCATAGTTATGATGAGCAAGAATGCCTCTTTCAAAATTGTGAATTTTACGGCCCTAAACCAGGAGTTCTCGTGTAAGGGCGGGGCTAAATAGATTATACAGTGAAATGCATTATTTCTTTGAAAATCTTCTTCTCTGTTCCTAAGCATTAAATAAACTGAGTTAAAACACATAGTTATGTAGAATAGAGACTGTCTCTTCCAAAATTGTGAATTTCATGGCCCCAGGGTCAGAGGTTCTGATGTTAGGGCAGGGCTCTATTGATTATATAGTTAAATTACATTAATTCTTAAAAATATTCTTCTATGCTCTTTGGTGCTAAATAAAGCAACCAAGTACAAGTTATGTTGAGCAAGCAGTCAAACTTGTCATAGCGGTCACCTCTATCCAGCGGTCACTTGTCCTATGCGGTCATTTTATTTCCTCCCAACGAAATTTCCTCTATAAAGTAACTCTGTTGAGCGGTCACCTGCGTAACGCGGTCAGCGGTCATGAAATTTCAAATGAAATCGCCACTTTTCCCTGTCTTTAGCGGCCATTTTGTCCGATCACGTGCCCTGATCTGGAGTCAGCTGATTCCCAATTTTTGTTACTAATGTAAATAATCAGTCAAGTGTTGCGGGATCGTGAACAAAAATTAATAATTGGACTTTATTTAATACCAATTATATTACGGGATAACCATATGAATCATTTTACAAACTAATTGCCTCTATATTTTACAAAACTCTAACAAGGCTTATGAAGAAAAAAGTTAACGGGAAAAAACGAATAGTATTATTATCGATAACTGATTATCAGTGCCTTATATCTTCTGGATTTTTAATCAAATTTTATAAAAGAACAACGTTATAAACTTTATTATTCATCTATTATTAAATATGATATTTTTGTTTACCGTTTACGTACAGTACGTGTCGATATCGCGCCCCACTCTGCATGCTCTGAGAGTTGTAAATGTATTATGTACGCTTGATAGGCATTTTAATTTTCACACCTAGGAAACTTGCATCATTTGTTGAAGCCATTACACACATGCATAATGCAACACCATGTAAGTGTAAGATTCAATATACAGATATTTTATTAATTCTCTTGGATTCAATAAATTTAGTTTGAATTCATCCATAGAAGTAATGCATCTACTGAATAAAAAAAATAATGTCCAATACCTAACTTTCTGTATTTTGTAGTGAAATACATAATATATAAACACAAAACTGACATATGTGTATATAAATTCCTTTAAAAAAGATGAACCTCTATCCAAAGGTCCCCTCTCTATAAAGGTCACTTTGGATGGATTCCGTAGGTGACTGCTTAATGCAGGTATGTCTTTTTTTAATTTTGGATTTCATGGCCCCTGGGTCAGGGGTTCCGGTGTTAGGGCGGGGCTCTATTGATTTATATAGTGAAAATACATTAATTCTTGAAAATACTTCTTCTCTGCTCTTAGGAATTAAATAAATTTACGAAGTACAAAGTTATGATGAGCAAGAATGTCTTTTTTAAATTGTGAATTTCATGACCCTAGGGTCAGGGGTTCTGGTCTTAGAATAAAGCGCTTTTGATTAAATAGTAAATATACATAAATTCTTAAATTCTTAAATTCATAAATTCAATGAACTATGTACATAATAATGTTGAAGAAGGATACATGCTTCTTTCCAATTTGTGACTTTCATGGCCCCTGGGTCATGGGTTCTGGAGTAAGGGTGAGGCTCCAATGATTATATAGTAAAAATGCACGAATTCTTTTAAAATCTTTTCCCCTGCTCCTGAATAATATGCCAATGATCTAATTACATATTTATGATGAAGAAAGGTGCCTCTTCCAAAATCGTTAATTTCAGGACCCCTGGGGCATAGGCACTGGAGGGGGGGGGTACATTGTCTGCAAATAAATTTACGTTTAAAATTACTCTTTGGTATTAATCGATCATTTATAATAAAACTAGAGGTACTGTGAGCAATGAGCTCACTAAATGATACACCCCGCCTCCCATAATGTCCATGTTTTGCTATATATTGTTTTACGGTGATGTGTAAAGAGGAATAACTCGTCATATCAAATGTTATCCAGAAGCTTCTATATGTGACGTCATAGGTACGTATATAATGGCAATGTCCATGTTTTGCTATGGAATATTTAAAATACTTGTCGAATAAAAAAGTAAAATATGAGGTGCAGAATGGCAATATGTAATAAAGATTCTGTGAAAGTTTCACTAAATTTCACTCAGTAGTATAAGAGGAGTTGCGGATAAGAGATTGGTACCCCAAAGCGTAACAGACGGACGGACGGACGGAAATACCGATTACTATATACCCTCCCACTTTTCAAGGGGGGGGGGGGTATAATAACATTTATGATGAAATTTTAAAAATTTTGAATTAATATGATCCAAGGTCAATGGTTCCTGTGGGGTGGTGGTTATAAAGTGGAAATGCATTTTCTCTTTGTTACTCTGATCTACCTCTGGTTATTAAGTAACCATAGTAAGCATGCAAAGTGTATAGTCATGATAAATTATGATGCCTCTTTCAAAATTATGAATTTAACTAATCAAAATCAATTATTGGAACGTTGTTACATGATACTCTGGTGACCTATGTGGCAACGCACTTTGAAAAAAAAATTTCAAAGTGCGTTAAAATTGGGTCAAATTCAACGCACTTTGAACAAAATTTTTCAAAGTGCGTTGAATTTGGGATACACTCAACACATTTTGAAAAAATATTTCAAAGTGCGTTAAGAATGTACATAAATATTTTTGCCATGGAAACTTTTAAAGCACTTTAAAAAAAATGTGTATAAAACAAAAACTCTATACTTAGATTTTACCATCTTCCCAAGTCAAGGGTTTCTGATCCGCTCTGCTCCACACATGAGGTCTTAGTAATTGAGAGAAAGAATTTGTATTAATTTTTTCTTTCGAAGAACGTTTTAATTTACATGTACTGATTTAACCTCATCGGGAACAAGGAGATGACAAGAAGAAGGTCTCTCAGCCCAACTTTTTTTCTTATACATTGTACATAGCCGTTGGTAGAAAATTGAAAGTGGAAACACCGCCCTCCCCCCCATTAAAAGGTATGCCCTAATTTCCAATGCTTATATATCTATGCAAAACATTTGTGTTGCTAAACCCCCTTCCCAGTACCGATGCCTATGGTACACCAAATACCGTATATCAGGTTTTTTCCGCGTCATGTTTTTTCCGCGAATCCGAACCTAAATCAGTTGTAATGGTTCGGACCGTGGATATCGGCCTGGATAGCTCAACCGGTAGAGCACCTGACTAGTGATACAGGGGCCCCGGGTTCGATTCCCGGTCCAGCCATGCATTTTCTCCTTTCCTGTTACAGATTTGGTGCCGTTGACCACCCCTGGAATTGCAGGTGAAAGTCCTGCCAGGGGCAATAAGAACTTGGGTTGTGTCTTCGAGGGCGAAGACCATTTAAGAAGGGAGGAATGTAATGGTTCGGGCCGTGGATATCGGCCTGGATAGCTCAATCGGTAGAGCACCTGACTAGTGATACAGGGGTCCCGGGTTCGATTCCCGGTCCAGCCATGCATTTTCTCCTTTCCTGTTACACAGTACATTAAATTTACGCGAATCAAATTTTCACTATTTCAAAGTCCCAGTGATTAAATTATTAACAATTGTTTAAGCTTATGAAGGAATTGGATGCATAATGTAAAGTCATTAATCTTGAGTTACTTCATACGGTTGAGAAATAGATCGATCGATCTTCACCTCGTCAATTTCGGAAGAGTCGCTCAGCTGATTACACACCTGTGTTGCGTTCTAACTCTCAAGTCCATAGGTATTATTTTATAAGATTTAAAGAATCATAGTTCATATACTATTCCAAACTGACTAGCAGCTCAGATAATTAGTTTTAATAAGTTCTCGCAAGGAACGTGACCCATATAATTAGCTGGCTTGTCATTTAGTAAACAAACAATTAGGGCTTATACCTATTACCGGTATCTTGCGCTTGTCCTCTGATCCCGCTATTTCTACCCTCTGCGATATAAGCATTAAGAAATGATTCTACTTCAAGAAGAAAACTTTGTATTAAATTTACGCTGTTTTATTTTCCGCGATTGAGAACTCGTCGCGAACAAAGCGGAAATTGGATGCACGCGGAAAAATCCTGATATACGGTATTATGTATTTGCATAACTGATATGACGTTGAAAACTTTCAATAAATTTTTAGTTTGCATATAAAATATATGCATACTGGAAAAATTAAGTACAGCAAAACATATAGAGAGAAAGAATTTTTAAAGTATGGAAGAATCAAAATCGCTCACTCTCACATCCTAAAGTGACCTTATCCCCAAAGAGTTATCAAACAGGTTCAATTACGCATCATACCTAAGAGCTGCAAGAATACTGACCAAGCCATACACATTTTTTTTCAAAGTGCGTTAATATGGTCGATATTAACGCACTTTGAAAAGAAATTAGATTTTTGCAAAGTGGGTTAACTTTGTCCCAAATTTAACGCACTTTGAAAATTTTTTTCAAAGTGCGATATTTTTCAAAGTGCGTTGTAACAGACTTATAAGGCCCATGGACCTCTTGTTTGTTTAATATTCAGTACAGCAGAAAAAAACGATTTTCAAATATTAATGTATTTTCACTATATAACTATGAAGACCAACTCTTACACCAGAACCTCTGGACAAAAATCTCAACGTGTGGAAAGGTTTCTTTTTTCATCACATCTATGCATATAGTTTGATTTATATCTATGAACAAATGAGATGGTTTTCAAATGATAAATGATTTTTACTGTACATAACATGTTTTAGAATTCCCAAACCTAAAACCAGAATCCTTAAACATGGGGCCATGAATTTCACAATCTTTATAGCGTCTTTATGCCTCCTAAACCACTGGAAAAGAAATCCATGATACTTTCAAAGATTCTTTATGATATCATGACATTGAGCACCATCTATTTTAGTTTTTGGTCCGACACTTTTTTCTGGTCTCCCAAAGAAAAACATAGCCTATGCCATTATAACCATATGAAAGGTGTGGGGTATCATTTATATCTAGTTATACTCCCGCTTGAAATGTATATAGTGATCGGGATGTCCGTCTGTACGTCCGTCCGTTTGTTACGCTTTGGGGTTCCCATATCTTAACCGCAACTCCCAATACACCACTGAATGAATTTTGAGGAGACTTTTACAGAATTTGTGTAAGAAAATGCCATTCTGCATCTTCTATTTTACTTTTTTATCGGTCAAATATTTCGGGGTTCCCATAGCAAAGCATGGATACTACCATTCTTTCAATAATATTTACGAGTACCCATGTCATCCGCACCTCCTCCTTTACCATTGAACAAAATTTAATGGTACTTTCACAGATTCTTTATTACATAACGTCATTGTGACCTCCTTTTTATTATATCCCCGCTTGAAAAGCGGGAGGGTATATAGTAATCGTTAATTCCGTCCGTCTGTACGTCTGTCCGTCTGTTACGCTTTGGGGTACCCTTCTCTTATCCGCAACTCCTCTCATACCAATGAAGGAAATTTAATAAAACTTTCACAAAATCTTTATTACATATTGCCATTGTGCATCTCCTATTTTACTTTTTGATCTGACATATATTTTGAATTTTCCAGAGCAAAACATGGATAGTGCCATTATATTCATATGGGAGGCGGGAGGTATTATTTAGTGAGCTCATTGCTCACAGTACCTCTAGTTTACTTTTTGATCTGATACTTATTTCGAGTCTTCCGGAACAAAACATTGACTTTGTCATTATAGTGGTATGGATGGCGGGGGATTCATTTAGTTACCTCAATGCTCAAGGTACCTCTAGGTTTGATTTAACACAACCCATGGCAATATATAAAATAATTGATTAGCTCAAGACTGAGAGACAGTCATCCGCAATCAATTATCATCGGTTTGGTGAATTTTTTTAACAACGAATAAATATTAATGTTTTCCGAAACATATCCATGAATTATTAAATCTTTTTAAATTACATTCAGGAGCGGAGAACTTCTACATGTAGGTGTTTATTCAGTATTATTTAAAAACCAATCTGAAAACGTACGTTCCTCATTGTTTCCGAAGACCTACATTGGATGAAAGAAATTAAATACACATTACACCTAATATGAAACTTTGGACATTTTTATTATGGATATCACATATATTAGGTAAGTATTTTTTTTACTATTAGTAAAATTCTTCTTCTACAGCACATTTTTGGGGTGCAGTGGGTGGATGTTTCGTGTTTAATATTTTCATACCCCCGCTTGAAAAGTTTAGCTCGTCCGTCTTTTTCACAGTCTTTGTCACATGTATCATTGTGCGCCTTCTATTTTACTTTTTGACTGGACACATTTTTCAAGTTTCCCATAACAAACATGGACTTTGCCATTCTTTCTGTAACACTGAAGGGTATCAATCTCTTATCTGTAACTCTTATACCACTGAATAAAATTTTTGCTTTCTCACATTCTTTATTTCATAATGCCATTGTACATCTTTTATTTCAAATTTTGATTTGACACTTTTTTTTCGGTTTCCCAGTGCAAAACATTGCATTATATAATTCATATCAGAGGCAGCGGAGAGAGATGGGGACATTAAGTATTTATACTACATCTAGTAATAACAGTTTATAAGGTGAGGGTTTTGCTACATAGTGCCACTGTGACCTCCTATTTTACTTCTTGGTTGGTCGGGTTTTCCATAGCAAACCATTAACACTGTCATTTCTTCTATATTATTAAAGGGTACCTCTATAGCTCTTATCCGCTCCTTTTCCTATGCCACTAAATAAAATTTCACGATCAATTCACATATTCTTAATTTATAATGACATTGTGACCTCACATTTTATTTTCTGATCAGACACTTTTTGTGGTCTTTTTGCCATTATATAAAATTATACAAGAGGAGGGGGAATGGGGTTATAAAGCTCAGTGCACATTGTAACTCTGTTTTTTTTTTTACATTTTGAAGGAACTATACAAACCAACCGCATAAAGACTTTTTTTGAAATGAACACGCGCTACAGAGATTTATTACCAATATCTGAGTTGAGGTCTATGGGAGGTCAACGGACACTTGGCGCATGTGGACTCCTGTGCGCCTTAGACGAGTTTTGTCAAACTATTTTCTTCAAAACACAGGAAAAGAAATGTTTCCTTTACAAGTATTCCATCTGGCAGCATACTGAACTTAAACAAGAAATCGGTGTTAACATGTACGAAATAACCTGTAAGTTTCCTTCCAGAAAAAAATACCAGTGATATACTAAAATTCATTAATTATATATTTTGATATTATAAGAAAACAATCTTTTTCTGGCACATAACATTTTACTGAATTGTCAAAAAAGGAATATATTGCTAAAATTCTTTCGTTCATAATAATGTTCCGGAATTCTTACAAACCATTTTAATGAGTTTCAAAATTTTATTGCACCTTTCAGCACCGTGTACTGGTTTTGGTTTCGTGCACAATCGGGCAGGTGGTCTCTGTTTCCAGATTTTTGGGAGTCAAAATTGGACGTCTACCTGGGCAATGGCGTCGTGTAAACAGTTTGGCGGATCATTGATTTCTTTCGATACAGATCAGAAAATAGGATTTGTGACTACTTTTATAAGTAATCATTGTGAGTAAATATTTTTTTTAAACCATGTAGCTCAGAAGTAAATCAGAAACTTACTATACAAGACCTTTAACTAAATACATGTATATTCCCATCAAAGGTTGAATCTTATTTTAAATGTTACGTGACCAGAAATTTTAATGTTAAATTCGTTGAATTTAGAACTGGTTGTTTTGTAATGGTTGAGTTCAATAAAAACAAATTTTGTAGAATTTTATTTTAAATGTTGAAAAATTATCATATTGGTCAATCTTCCAAAGAGAGTTCAATATAAAAATATTTGTTGACTATATGATTGAATACTCAGTGATTCTTAGACCTAAAATATTGTCTGAGATCCAACATTATTGTAAAAGTAAACTTACGTACGTTTTTTTCACCTGGATGTGACCTTTCAGGAGAACATGAAGATTTACTTTTTCTACTTTTGACTTGAAATGTATTGAGAAATTACAAATCGATATTGATAATTCATTTAAACAGTTCTGTAAAGTTATTTCATCGCATCCCACTTCCATTCCGGTCAATTGACATTCAGGTACTAGTACATAGAATTTAAGGGGGCATGTGGGGAATCTGCGGACCCCACCCCTCCATTTTCTGAATGTAAATATTTACTATTAATTTGAAATGACAATGTTTGGATCGTTGTTTTCCTTGGACACCCCCCAACCTTATAAAGTTTTCAACGAATTCTTTGGAAAGAGGGCGGCGGGTGGGGGAGTCAAGTATTATTTTCAGGTAAGTTGTCAATTTTCCCCTAGTATACCCCTTTCCCCTATTCTTTAAAAGTACGTGATACCAGCCTCAATTTTTCCTAAGCCTTACCATAAATAGATAAAATTTCAAAAAATTGAATAAATGCAACTGCTTATTTCTAACTTGTTTCAATTAATCATTGAATCATATTGTAATTCTATATATTTTTCAGTGAATACGATGATTTAGCAACCTTCAAAGTAAAATATTTACCTCTCCCTTCGGGCTCGGTGAATATTATCTTCCACAAGTGGCTAATCATTGTATTGACCTTTAAAAAGCTTACGTTATTGTTACAATTTAAAAAGAGATTAACAAAGAACAAAACAGGGTAAGAGCTCTCTTTGCACACTGATTTGGGGTGTCTTTTAGAATGATGCAACAATTTATAAATTGTAAACTTTTTATCCCCCGCCACAAAATAAGGATTAGTTCTAAGCCATGGAATACACAGCAGTCAAGGGAATGTCAGAAATTATGTCAATTTTCGAATATTATCATTTTTGCAATTTTGATCAATTTTACAGTACATTTTCTTTCAGAAAACATAGAGCACAAGCTTGTCAATCTACAAAATATATATTTCATATTTCATATACTAGTATCAGAAGTATCTTGTACGTAAAAATTTGAGAAATATGTTCCCCCATTGTTTTCCGTAGTGAATAGTATTTAAAATTTTACGAAATTCCACCATATTTGAGAAAATTCGTAGAAACGTCCTAATTCTGCACTCTCTTGTCGCATCCGTATAAGCTTTGAATAAAAAATAGTACTGGTTTTAAAACAAGCATCAATTTAAGTTCTTTTCTGTGTTCTGATAGAATCAAATAAGGGGCCAGCTTAAGCGATTACCATACCTTGTCCTTTAATGAACTAAGTTAATGAAAAGGAATTTGGGGAATGCCGAACTTAAGAGGGAAAGATATAGAATAGAACGACCTCGATCTTGTCTTTACCTCGCAGTTTTTGTAAAAATTATACACTGTTTACATTCAATAAATACATATGCTTCTTTATTTTCAAAGATGGCTCGAGTTTTCAAGGAAGAACACTCCAGATAGGACTAAACAATACCCAAGGACCAGAAAAATACACATGGAAGTGGTCGAATGGAGTTAAATTGTCACCAAATCTTTCCATTCCATTTTACGTAAATAATTATGATGGCTTGATGCATCCTTGTGCAGTTGGACATTGTGGGGTGCTGCATGTTGGAAAACTCACCTATTCCGTGTATGATAATTGTTGTCTTAAAGCTTCATCTCTCTACATATGTTCAAAAGACATTGAGAAATGATGTGATCCTCTTTGAAATACATTATGACAAAACTTACTCTGACGTCAAATGATGCCGTGTGTAAGTTGCATTAATCTACCAAACCAAGCCTGGACAGTACTGATTTTAATGGAGAAGATTTCATTCCTAATTATCTTCAATGTATCCATTAAATATAGTTTTTAAATTTTGTTGTTATTCTCGCGAGAACTAGATTAACAAGCGATGAATTGTGGCTTTAGAATAATTATTGAATGCATGTGCAGTAGTCCTAATTTTCTAATCGCCCAAACGTTGTCGCTATAGCTCGCCGCCCCCCTTTGCTATAAATTAAAAGTCTAACATTTCTGATGTTTTACTGAGTGGACATAAAAAAATCGATGTTTGACCGCCGAGTGAGATGTTAGACCTCTCGATGAGATATTGGACCGCTCTTACATCTACGTCACACACTGGGCAGAGCTTAATCTCGTTTGCATTCGTTGGGGTTTAGACAGTGCAAGATACATATATGTCAAATATACTAGTATTGAAATGTAAGGTGTAGCAAAACTGAGGTACCGTGTCGCAGTAAGTGCTGGCTGCTTGAAAAAGATCTTTCACTGCTCAATGGCCATGAGTGCGGAGTATAGGAAAACATTTGTAGCTCTCAATCGGCAAGTGGTGCCGTCTCCATATGCGTGGAAATTTTCCGAGAGGGACGTTAAACATGATACAAGCAAGCAATCAATCAATGGTTATTATAATCATCAGAGCACTTAAGCAGTTTGATGTACAGAAGTAAAGAGTAGGACTCAGGGCACCAAAAAAAAATAAATTGAAAACTATGCAAGCGAATTAAGTCAAAAGAGAATTTTCAAAGTGTAAAGCAATAACTGGTATACTTTATAAAATTTAAAAATGTTATCTGAATCACAAGCAGCATAATTGATGAGAGTAAGGTCCTGAAGATCAAATATGAAAAGATGAAAAGAAAAAAAAATAATAAGTATAATGTTTCCAGATGAACTAAATTGCTTACAGAGTTAAAAGAAGTAAAATCAAATGAAATAGACTTTTATCCTCTATACATAGTTTACCTATTTTTGACATTTTTTTGATAAAAGCCTTTAAAAATACAATTTTATGCATAGATCCATGAAGCATTGGCAAAATAAATATTTCACAGTTTAATTGCGTTTACATTTGATATCAAAAAAAAAAAAAAAATAATTTTATTGGTTTTAATTTTAAATTTTTTCCGCGACCAGGTGTGTAATAAAACTTTTTTTTTATTTTTATCTATGTATTACATCTCTCTTTGCTTAGTATCTTTTTGTAGTTAAAATCAAAAGGTCTGTCAATGAAATATGTGACGACAACGAACAGTATTCGATGACCATAACGAAAAGTATTCGAGCTTAAAAGCCCATTTTGCATGACAAAATTGGAGCGGAGCAAACATGAACCTCCAAAACATCAGAGGTGGAATCAGGTGGCATGAGGAGTGAACATCCCCTGCTGACAGGTCACACCCGCCGTGTGCTTCTTGTCATACTCCTTCGGGACTTTTCAAGTCAATTCACAAAATATCCTTTTTCACTAAGCATATTTTTAAATTTATTTTACATGAGCAAAATATCGAATTTCTAAGTTAAAGAATACTGCTGTAAATGGAAAAAATATCAACACGACAACTTCTCTACAAACTGTGAATGGGTTATTGTGTATAACGATTTTGAAAACAATTGTGATACGTAAAATTAGGCGGTTCTTCGAATGTCAACTGGATTTGTCTAATAAACTAGTTTTACCAGTATTGTTATATGGCTGTGAAATATGGAGCACGAGCAATTTTTTATAATGTAGAATGGATAACTGCTACAGTCAAACTAAGATTAAAATATCAATACATTCAAAAGTGGAATAGTGAAGTTCAAGAATCTTCAAAAAGTTTAAATTATAGAATTTTTAAAACCAGTTTAAATATTTAACACTGTTATCATATAAATTTAGAAAAACTTCTGTTAAAGGTGCATGGACACAGATTTGAAGTTAATACTTATTGTATATCACGACTTACAAAATTTGATAGCATTTCACACAAAAATATATTAAAAATTTTATTTCATCTTAAAGTTATTGAAACTTACATTTCTTGGTTTGGTTTGATTGACACACCCTTGCACTCTCACAAATTTTACTTTTATTATTGATAATTATACCTAGTAAAAGTGGCAACTGACCGGAATTTCAGAGGGCCCGGGCTCGAATCACGGTCTGGTCCGCTACAATTGGTGCCGTACCATGCCCTGGAATTGACAGGTGAAAGACCAGGGCCCAGGGATGAGTCTGGGTTTGGGTCTTTGGAGGGCCAAAGACATTTAAAATGCAGATGTATATTTCTTTTATCAGACCTCAACTGGAATATGCTGTTGAAGTTTGATCTGGGTGTACAAAGGCAGACATTGAAAAGCTTGAGAAGGTTCAATTATTTGCTGCTAGAATAGTAACTGGTCTTACACTAATTGCTTCCAAAAATTCACGTTATCTGGAAACTGGATGGGAACATTTGGAAAATAGAAGAAATCGAACTAATCTAGTAACAATGTACAAAATACATAACAATTTAGTACCCACTTACATTCAAAATATAGTACCTGATATTAGAGGCAATAATTCATAATACTCTACTCGAAATTTTCTCAATTATTCCTTGCCAAAATGCAGATTAGAATCTTTATATCAGACAGTTAGAAAGTGGAATACAATTTAACTCAACATAAGGGAGGCAACTTCCATTAAAAGTTTTAAAAAATGCTTGTAAATATTGTAAAACCTCCAAAGTATTTTTCTTTTGGAAAGATTATTCACACAAGGTTAAGACATAATTGTATTTTAAATTCTAACCTATTTCGCTGTAATTTACTAGACAATCCGAATTGTCACGTGGACAAATAGAAGATCCCTACCATTGTTTTTTGTTTGTAGAAAATATACAACATTATTATTCAATAATTTGTACATTATAGATGTCCATTTGATGTTATGGGATGTTGATTCATTCTCTGATCAACAAAATGTAGAATTTTTAAAAGTTATTCATACTTTTTTTAAAAGAATGTGGTACATTCTCTGAAAAATTTTAATTTTTGTATATACAGAATTGTATTCTGGTATCAAGAGCTTACAGTCTTTGACACTACCAACTGATTTGTTACTGAAAATAATTGTACTTTATTTTGGCAATGTTATAAAATTTTGTATAAGGAGAAGACTATCTAAGTTGTTGTAGAACTTGTGTCTTATCCTTTTGGCTCTAATTGTCAATAAAATTTGTTCAATTCAATCCCGGTCTGGTCCGCTGCATTTTCTCCTCTCTCGTTACAACTAAAATATTATTTTAAATTTCTAAGTCGGTAGTGGCATCTATGCATGTCATTTTGGTACTGTTTACTAAATAATTTAAAAGTGATTTAAAGATAACAGAACAAACTTAAACGATCCTCAATGAAATCATACTTTGAAGCCATCTAAAAATTAAGTACCGCAAAAGGTGAGAATAGCAGGTAATTGGTCCCTAAATTACTGTATATAAACAGCCAAGGGCGATAACGGGTGTTTTACAGATGTGGGCGACGGCTCTTTAATTATCGTATGCACAATTAAGTTAATTTTTGATAAGGTTTTTTTTTTATGATTATATGTTCTTTGGATTAAGAAAAAAATATACATCCGAGTAACCGAGTACCAGTTTTAGAATTCGATACTCGGACGTTCGATCCAGTACCCGCGTACTCGATGACATCCCTAAAATGAAGTAAATCGATCTCTATTAAATCGAATGAAATGAAACTTTACACATCAACAAAACAATCAGGATTATTTGATTTTATATCAAATAGACAGTATTAATTTTGTGACACCCTGTATTGATGGTTTAAACTATATACGAGTTATCTCGCAAGCTTGAACGAACTATATATGTACGAGTTACTTTGTACTCGATATTCTTTATTACATAATGCCATTGAGCACCTTTTATTTTACTTTTACTTTTTTTTAACCGCCGAAACAGCTGAAAACTTGCCGACTCGGCGTTAAACAATATTCAATCAATCAATCAATCAATTTTACTTTTTGATCTGACACTCAGAGAAAAACAAAGACTTTGCCATTATAACCATATGTGAGGCGGGTGTTTCATTTATATCTAGTTATGCTCCCGCTTGTAAAGTGGGAGGCTATATAGTGATCGGGATGTCCGTCTTTACGTCCGTCTGATACGTTTTTGGGTACCCATCTCTTATCCACAACAAATCCTATAATACTGAATTAATTTTGACGAGACTTTTACAGATTGAATCTTTGTAACAAAATGTCATTGTGCATCTTCTATTTTACTTTGTGGTCGGACAAATATTTCGGGTTTTCTATAGCAAAGCATGGACACTGCCATTCTTTCTATAATATTGAAGATTACCCATCTCATCTGCAACTCCTCTTTTACCATTGAACAAAATTTAATGAAAATTACACAGATTGTTTTTGTTCTGTCTGTCTGTCTGTCTGTCTGTTTGTTTGTTAGTTTGTTTATTTGTTTGTTTGTCCGCAAACTTTAACCTTCGCCATAACTTTTGAACATGAAAGATAGAAACTTCATTTTTGATATGCTTACTCCACTAATTAAGCTCTTTCAAATGACACCAAGGCCAATGACCTTCTGACCTTGAGTGTGACCTATATGCTAAAAATAACTTTTTGTCAGAAAACTTTAACCTTCCCCATATCTTCTGAACCTTGAAAGATAAAGACTTCATATTTGTTATGCATACTCCTCTAGTGAAACTCTTTGAAATGACACAAAGGTCAATGACCTTGTGACCTTGACTGTTACCTATATGCTAAAAATATCCTTTTTGTATGCAAACTTTAACCTCCGCCATAACTTTTGAACCATGAAGGATAGAGACTTTTTATTTGGTATGCATACCCCACTCCTTGTGACCTTGACTGTGACATATATGCTAAATATAGCTTTTTTGAACCTTCACCATAACTTTTATACTATGAGAGATTGAGACTTCCTATTTGGTATGCATACTCCACTCATTAAGTTCTTTCAAATGACGCCAAGGTCAATGACCTTGTGACCTTGACTGTAACCTATACCGGTATGTTAAAAATAGCTTTTTCGAATTTTGTTGCCGCCGGGTGCATAGTGTTTTACAAACACATCTTGTTTTTTTTTTTTTTTTACATAATTCCATTGTGACTTATTTTACTTTTTGATCTGACACGGCACTTACTTCAAGTCTCCAAGAACAAAACACGGACTTTGTCATAATAATGGTATAGGTGGCGGGGGATTCATTTAGTAACCTCAAAGCTCGAAGTACCTCTAGTTTTCATTTAACATAACCCCTGGGGGCAATATATCAAGTAATTGATTAGCTAAAGACTGAGAGGCAATTATCCCCTATCAATTACCGGTATCCTTAGTTTGGTGAATTTGTTTAACATTGAATAAATATTTATGTTTTCCGAAACATAAATTATTAAATGTTTTAAATTGCATTACGGAGCGGTTAACTTGTACATTTAGATGTTTAGAATCCATTCTGAAAACGTTCCTCGTTTTCTCTGATAACCTAAGTTGGCTGAAAATATTCAATGCACCACATAACACTTAATATGAAACTTTGGATATTTTTATTATGGCTATCATATATATTAGGTAAGTATTTTGTCACTATAAGCGAATTTCGTCCTCTACAACACATTTTGGTGGTGTGGTGGGTGGGTGTTTCGTGTTTATTTTTTTTATAGCCCCGCTTGAAAAGTGGGAGGGTATATAGTGATCGGGATCGGGATCGGGATCTCCGTCCGTCTGTCTAGCTGTCGGTACGTCCGTCCGTCTGTTACGCTTTGGGGAACCCATCTCTTATCGGCAGTTCTCTTACATCAATGAATGAATTTTAATGAGGTTTTCACGGAATCTTTGTTACAAAGTGTCATTGTCCAACTTCTATTTTACTTTTTGATCGGACACAAATTTCGGATTTTCCCATAGTTAACATGGACTTTGCCATTCTTTATATAACATCGAAGGGTATCCATCTTTTATCCGCAACTCCTATACCACTGAATAAAATTTAATAATGCTTTTCGGATTTTCCCATAGCTAACATGGACTTTGCCATTCTTTATATAACATCGAAGGGTGTCCATCTTTTATCCGCAACTCCTATACACTGAATAAAATCTAATAATGCTTTCACAGATTCTTTATTTCATAATGCCCTTGTGCACCTTTTATTTAACCTTTTGATCTGACACTTTTTTCCTGTCTCCAAGTTCCAAACATGGTGTTGCCAATTATCTTTAATCATATGAGAAACAGGGAAGGGGAAAGGGGGGACATTAAGTAAGCTCAGAATTCATAGTACATCTGGTTATACCTCAGCTTGAAAAGTGGGATGGCATATATAGATCTGGATGTCCGTCCGTCTTTATGCTTTGGGGTACCCATCTGTTATCCGCAACTCCTCATACCACTGAATGAAATTTAATGAGACCTTCGTAGATTTTTTGTTACATAGTGCCATGGGACCTCTTATTTTACTTTTTGATCGGACACGTATTTCGGGTTTCCCATGGCAAATTAAACATTGACGCTGTCTTTTCTTCTATAATAATAAAGGGTACCCATCTCTTTTCCGCATCTCTTCCTACACCACTGAATAAAACTTTAGGATACCTTTAAAGATTCTTTATACATAGTGCCATTGTGACCTCCTATTTTACTTTTTGATCGGACACTTTTGGGCTCTTTTTTGCCATTATACTAGTATATAATTATACACAAGCTCAACCTCTAGTTTTTTTTATTTGTAAGGAACTATGCAAACCAACCTCAAAAGTACTTATTTTGTGTTAAACAACCGCTACAAAGACTTTTTACCAACATCTGGGCTGATATCTATGGAAGGTCAATGGCCCCTTAGTGCATGTGGACTCCTGTGCGCCTCAGACGAGTTTTGTCAAACTTTTTTCTTCAAAACACAGGAAAAGAAATGTTTCCTTTATAAGTATTCCATCTGGCAACATACCGGTCTTAAACAAGAAATCGGCGTTGACATGTACGAAATAACCTGTAAGTTTCCTTCCAGAAAAAGTTACTAATGAAATACTTAAATTCATCGATTAAATACTATGACATCATAAAAAAACAATCGTTTTCAGGCTCATAGCATTTTACAGGTTTGTTTAAAAGAGGAATATATTGCTAAAATTCTTTCCTTCATAAATAATGTTCGGGATTTTTTTTGAAAAACTCTTTTTTTTTTTAAAAAACTTTTTAATGAGTTTCGAAATTTTATTGCACCTTTCAGCACCATATACTGGATTTGGTTGGGTGCACTATCGGGCAGGTGGTCTCTATTTCCAGATTTTTGAGAGCCAAAACAGGACGTCAACGTGGGCAATGACGTCGTGTAAACAGTTTGGCGGATCATTGATTTCTTTAGATACAGATCAGAAAATAGAATTTGTGACTACCTTTATACGTAACCATTGTGAGTAAATATTTTTTTTAAGCATGTAGAACGAAGGTAAATTAGAAACTAGTTCTACAATACCTTTAACTAAATACATTATTTTATGTTTCCACCGAAGATTGAAATCTTAAATTTGAAACGTAACGTGACCAGCACTTTTAATGTTAAAATCGTTGAATTTAATATTGGTTGTTTTGTAATGCTCGAGGTAAATAAAATGCAATTTTGTCCAATCTCATTTTATATGTTAAAAAATGATCATGGGTCAATCTTCCAAATAGGCTTCAATATTTTGTATAAAAATATTTGTAGACTATATGATTGAATACTAAGTAATTCTAAGACCTTATATATTGACTGAGATCCAGCAATGTAAAGAATAAACTTACGTTGTGTTCACCTGGGTGTGACCTTCCAGGTGAATATGAGGATTTATTTTTTTTCTACTTTGGACTTGAATTATATTAAGAAACTAGAGCCGAGCTCGTTGCAAAGCAACGAGTAGGTCTTCCGACCTGTTTGACCGCAAGTAACTTTCATTTTAAAAAAAAAAGAGTAATGAAGTCCAAAAATGGGTTAATCCTCCAAATCTATGTTAAGTATAGTAAAATTAAGCCATTTATGGGTACTTCCGGTTTGACCGGAAGTGACGACGACGGACGGAAAATTAATATTTAAGCTTCTAGTGAGACATGTTACCCCAAAACCTGTCAAAAACGGCAAAAATATGCATTTTCTGACTACTTCCGGTTCGACCGGAAGTGACGTCGGCGGACGTATTTTGACGACCCCATTAGATAAAGCTTGATATTTTGAACAACTTTGCTTCTTTGATGCATAACAAATTCTCAATACTTTTTGAGATATCTGGAAAAAACTTTTGGCCCCTCTAGGTCCCTTAATATAGGGGTCAGCCCTTTTTTCGACATATCATTTGAAAGATTTTCTAATTCTGCACAAATTATGTTCTATATATTTTAACAAAATATTTTTAGTTTAGAAGATAAAAAGAAAAATATGAGTAATTTTTGGTTCTTTTAAGCGTTCTAATTTTTGACCCCTACATAGCGCCATTTTGAATACAGAAATCGAAAAACAAAAACCGATGTGCACAACTTCAATCCTTCTATTATCTAAAATCAGTAGAATTTCTGCTCCAGCTTTAGCCGTCTCTGAGCCTTTGTCTGGAAACGAAAGCCTATAAATTTTCTTTTAAAGGGAAATAACTCAAAACCGGAAGTGGCTTTTTCAAATTTTAGACATTATTCTGATAGAGTTTATTAACGTCTATAACGTCTGAAAATTTGAGCGAAATCCGTTGAGAAATGAGCGAGATATGAGGCCTCAAAGTTGCGGTCTAGGAAGCAGAAGAAAAAAAAGAATAATAATCTTGACCAACAGAATCAGTAGAAGGTCTTCCGTTGGAAACGGAAGACCTTAATTACAAATCGATATTGAAAATTGATATTAACAGTTCTGGAAAGTTATTTGATTGCATCTTTACCTTTCAATTTTGTAAAAGGATACACTGTTTACATTCAAAAATTACATATGATTCTTCATTTTCAAAGATGACTATTCAGGCTCTCAAGGAAGAATGTTCCACATAGGACTTAACAATACCCAAGGACCAGAAAAATACACATGGAAGTGGTCGAATGGAGTTCAATTGTCAGCAAATCTTTCCATTCCATTTAAGTTAAATAATTATGATTCCTTGATGCATCCTTGTGCAGTTGGACATTGTGGGGTGCTGCATGTTGGAAAACTCACCAATTCCGTGTTTGATAACTGTTGTCTTAAAGTTTCATTTCTCTATATATGTTCTAAAGACATTGAGAAATGAAGTGATCCTCTTTGAAATATATAAGGCAACACTAACCCTGACGCCATATGAGGTCGTATGGAAGTTGCATTAATTTACCAAAGCAAGCCTGGACAGCGCTGATTTTGATAGAGAATTAAGGTTTTATTTTCTGTTTATCTGCAATATATCCATTAAATAAGTTTTTTTAAAATTTTATTGTTATTCTCGCAAGAACTAGCTTAACAAGCAATGAATTGTGACTCTAGAATGATTATTGAATAAATGTGCGGTAGTGCGAATTTCCTCATCGTCCAGGCGTTGTCGTTATAGCTCGCTGCGCCGCTCGCTAAACAAATTAAAAGTCTGACGTTTCTATTATTTTACTGAGCGGACAAAAAACATCGATCTTAGACCGCTGAGTGAGATGTTGGACTTGTTGATGAGATGTTGGACCGCTTACGTAATACGATGGGCAAGCTCAATCTCATTTGCATTTGTTAGTGTTCAGACAGTACAAGATACATTTATGTCAAAACAAATTAAAATGAATAACAAAATAACAAAACATTTAAGAACTGATTTTGAGGGCAACATTCGTTTTGTCGGGGCCATGAACCAAACGGCCTCAGACAAACTGTTTGGTTCATGGCTCCGACAAAACGCATGTTGCCCTCAAACTCAGTCAATAAACTTATAATGTAATCCCGCCCTTGCACCAGAACCACTGACTCTAGAACCATGAATTTCACAATTTGGTTAAAGATTCACTGCTTATTATAATCATGAGAACACTTCAGCAGTTTGATGTACAGAAGTAGAGCGTAGGACTCAGGGGGCATATAGAATAAATTGGAAAAAAATCGACAAGTCAGAGAACTACGTCAAAAGAGAATATTCAAGGTGTAAAGCAATAACTGGTATACCTTATAAAATTTTTAAAATGTTAATTGAATCACAATTAGAGTAGCATAATTAATGAGAGTAAGGTTCCTGAAGATCAAATACGAAATAGATGAAAAGAAAACAAAATTAATAAGTAGATTGTTTACAGGTGAACTTGACTTCTTACAGTGTAAACGAAAGTAAAATGTCCCATGATATAGACTTTTATCTTTGAAATTTTGGTGACAAAATTTATTTTTAAAAAAATTTTCATGCATATATCCATGAAAAATTGGCAAAATATATATTTCATAATTTCGTTTACACGTGATATCAACAAAACGTAATGAATATTATTGGTTTTAATTTTAATTAATTTTTTTTTTGCAGTCAAGACTGCAATAAAACTAGTACTGTTTTATATTTATCAATGAACTTTGTCTTTCTTGACTAAAAAAATGATTGCAGAAAATGTTTGATACTGTTGAAATCATAATGTCTGTTAATGAAATATGTGGATATAACAAACCGTATTTAAGCTCAAAGCCCATTAAACATTACAAAATAGGAGTAGGACAAACACGAATCTCTAAAACATCAGTAGTAGGATCAGGTACCATGGAGGAGAGAACATCTCCCTTGCCGACCGACCACAATGGCTGTGTGTCCATTGTCTTGCTCGTTTTTTAACTTTTAATGTTAAATCATAGAATATATTTATTAGTAAACAATTTTTTAAAAGCAAAATGTCCTATTTCTAAAAACAAACAAAATATATTTTTTTAAAAATTATAAAAATGTAAATGGTAAAAATATCAATGCAACAAATGATCTATAAACTTTGAATGAGTTATTATTATTGTGTATTAAATTTTGAAAAGAATGTAGAATTGAAACAAAAAAAACATCAGATGTTGGGTTGCAACAAAATTAAGTAATCTCTTTAAAAGCTATTGTTTTTGTAAAAAAAATATTGTCCTAAATGGACGATAAGTATTTTTAAAGTATTTCTTACTAATTTTTTTCAAACCAGAAATGAGACAATTTATGTAAAATTTTCCACATACACAAGAGAATAAAAACTAAATTTAGGTTTAGATCAAATCTATTGTATCACTAACGATGTCTTTTGATTATTTAATATTTTAAAAGTCATTTTAGGATGTACAATGTATTTATATTTTCTACTGATAAAAACTTTTTTTTTATCCATTTGTCTATTCTATTACCTCTTCAGGAATTTTAACTAGAATTATATATATATAGTTTGATGTTGTAATTGAATGAGCTCGGTTCACTTTATGCATAAAATGGCCCAGTAGATATACCATTTGAAGCATTAAAATAAAATAAAGACTTAGTGTTTTCATTTCCTATTATAATAAACATTTTTCTCCTAAAAGTTGAGGTCTTAGAGAACTGGCTAAATGTGAAATTGCAATGTTCTTGAATTTTAAGGTAAACATATATATTTGAGTACTTTCGGTGAAGAAAAATAATATGAGCGCACTCTCTGATCTAAAAAAATAAAACACGTCTTTTAATCCTCAGATTCTGAAACAGTTCTATCATTTACTCGTTGCATATTTTAAATCAGAGGTTACGCTCAATATCAAATATCGAAAAATAGCTTTTAAAAATTTGCAGTTTTGTAGACTTTTTTCAGAATATGAGGAAAATGACGCATTTAGTGACGTCATAATGTATTGACTAGTCAGAAAATATTATGCCATTTTTTATAGATATACGCAATCACCAGAGATCTAAGTGTTAATCAATGCATTGTTAACTAAAACTAGGCAGTTTCAGTTTTTCAGAAATTCATAGGGCCAAAAATTAAAAGCAAAAGTGAACCTTGTTCTTTATGTTATAGTAAGTTGAATTTTATAAAAATGTCGATTTGCCTGTCATTATTTTTGAATTCCCTGAATTACGAGGGTTGATCCAAAAGAAATGTTACAACTTTGATAAATTGCTATAAATCGACGTAAAGCCACAAAATTATACATGATGAAAGCTTTATTTATTTCAAATCAGACTTGAAAAATGCAAAGGAATATGATGTATACTTTTCAAAATATCGGATTTTAAACAATGCGAGTTAATGGTAGTCGCCGCACCTAAATATAATGTCATATGAAGGATACACACCGTCATACTTTTGAGCGTTTCCCCTTCATTTAAAAAATATTTGTGATTTGCAAACATTTTCACCAATCCACTTTCTTTAAGAATTCTTGGTACCATTATACACTTACTCTTTTCATAATTAAGCCCTCTGTCAAACTTTTTTGAACAGTAGCATAAGACAAACTTAAAAATTCACATGTCACTCTATACGTCTGTCTTTTTTGACAACATCAGACACCATTGAACGTTTATGTCCGATCTCCTATCTTTCGGTCTTCTTGTCTTCTGCTAATTATACAGTGACAAATCACCCGCCCAAAATTGCTGAAACAATCTATTAAGATGTCTCTTATTTACATTCTTTATTCTGTAAGTCTGATTGATTAACGAAAATGTCGCTAGTAATTATTCCCATATTTTGAAGCAAAAATGCATGACAACTCGTCAAGCCTTTTCCCCATTTCGACAATCCCTTTGTTCAATTCAACAGAGTAAAACAACAATATTTATGATCACAAATACCAATGAAGTCATTTAATTTTCAATTAAAGACTAGAAAATGACGAGAATTGCGTCTTGAAAAAAATTGGGAGATTAGATGCTTTTTTTAAAGAATCTTTTTCAGGCACGTAGCATCGTTTTTGAAAGGGGGGGGGGGGGGAGGGGCAGAAAATTCTTATTTACCTGTAAAAGTTGACAAGCCAAAATAAAAATTAAAAAAAAATAAAAAATTTATAATAACCCAAACTCGAAAATCCTATTTCGTAGTGTGTGTGTGTGTGTGTGTGTGTGTGGGTGTGGGTGGGGGGGGGGGGTAGTGGCCAACTTTTTTCAAGGCTAACTTCCTTCCACTTCCAATTTTCTGGCTACATGTCCTTGATATCACTATACTGTGGTAAGAAGAGGGGGGCCAACCAGGCTTTCAGTGGACATTTTCAATAGTAAAGGTTATGTTTGGGAAAAAAGTGAGGGGGGGGGGAGAGGGCAGCCCCCCCCCCGTTGCTATGTGTCTGTTTTTAATGTGTTTGTCTTTTTCATTCTAAGAAAAAATACACTTTAAAACGTGACGTTCCGTTTGTGACGCGGCGACACCCTCTATGCTCTATGATATAAACATCTATACAATTAATTCAAATAAACATTATTGAATTAAAATTCAAATGGTAATAAGATTTATATTTGTGCATTTTTTGATATATTGTCTTTGATAATATGACGCCAAATATAAAAGATATGGACACTGTGAAATTACTTTTGGATCAACCCTCGTACTTTCAATACCGTCAGAATGTTTTGACGTATATATATAAATATGTACATCGACTACATAATGATTATTATGATTGATTGATTGTATATTGTTTAACGTCCCTCTAGGAGTCGAACAAATATTGAACAAAGATGTATTTAATGATTTTCAAATAAAAAAGATATATTCGACATACATTAAAAAATATTATTACTTCAATGGAGAAAATATGCTTTAGATGTTTGTTAACAAAAACATCCAGATTCTTCCTTAAACTACAAAACATAAGAGGCAGGATCAGGTGCCACGTTGGACTCAGCATCGCCTGATGACAGATCACAACTGCTGCATGCTTCTTGTCATGATCGATATGTTGATATTCTCACATCGCACAGACCTCTTTCAACCTCTATGTTTTAGAGGCATGTGCTTGCTTTTCCCCCGATATGTTGTTTCAATTATTGTCCCCCGCTTTTGTGAAAGCGAGGGGACATTACATCTCATTCGTCTGTTCGTCAGTCTGTCAGTCTGTAGGTCTGTACGTCATCACAAAAACTTTAACCTTGCCCATAACTTTTGATTAAGTGGAGATATGACTTTCATATTTCACATGTGTATTCCTTGTGAAAAAACCTTTCTTTGGGTACCACAGAATTTGACCTTTTGACCTTGACTTTGGAATTTGACCCATTTTACACAAAAATTCCAAACTTTTACTTTGGCCATAACTTTTGAATGGTAGATACTAGGACTTTCATATTTCACTTATATATTTTTTGTGACAAGACCTTTCATTGGATTGTAATGTCCGCCTGTATGCAAGAAACCTGAACTGCTAGGGATAACACGTGTGTTCAATCAACAGTTTATTAATAGTAATTTGTATAACGAACCCGATCAAATAAACATGTCAAATAATCATACGTTATATCTCCCTTTCTTTAGAAAGATTAATACAATATGAAATCAAAATTCAATTCAAATGCATACATGAATAAAAGTAAATTTGACTCATCAAATAGAAATTCTGTTATTTAGCAACTGAAATAATTAAGGCAATCAATTCCATGTGATAAACTTAATTACTGAGTTCACAAATGTCAATGAATAGGAATTCAGAGGTTTAGTCGGTTCGGTTTCCTCACAACACGACCAGATGAAGTAACAACGGGTTTAGGTGAGTTCGCGAGTATGACACCTTTCGAAGAATGTTCATTGTGTTTGGTGCTTCGTGCGTATCGATCTCGGAATCACTTTCTGTATCCGGTTCTGGTTCCATTTCTGGCACACGGTTTGCATCCGGATTTGTTCGTCTAAGATGTTTTCTGTTGCGTCGGAGCCTTTGATTGTTGTTAAACTCAACGACGTAGGATCTCGGCTGTTTGTGTTGCTCAACAACTGTTGCTGGTTTCCACTCCTTGGTGTTTGAGTTTTCAGGGGGTGCAACTCTTACTGGATCACCAATATCTAAGCACGGTAACTCTTTTACATGTCTCCTATCATAATAGAACTTCTGCTTCTCCTTGATATCTTTCATTTGTTGACTTAGATTTGGTCCTGCGTTTCTGGACTTAAGCAGCTCTGTGCGGGTTGGTAAGTTGTTCCGTGGTCTACGGCCCATTAAGAGTTGTGCTGGTGATAGGTTGACTGACTCCAGCTGTGTTGTGTCATAGTTCAACAAGCTGAGATATTTATCTGCTTCTCCAGTAGAACTTTGGAAATGCGGACTTGATGTGGTGTGTTGTATTCCATATTGGTTGCAAAACAAATGGAATTCTCGTGAATTAAATGGAGGCCCTTTGTCTGATCGCAATTTCATTGGAATCCCATAACAACTAAATGTGGCTTTCATAGCATTGACGACTGCTGATGTTGTTGTGGATTTCAAATCAATCGCGTCAAAGTATCTAGAATGATAGTCCACTATCACAAGGTACTTCTTCTGTTCAAAGTCAAACAAATCACATCCAACTTCCCCATAAGGAATCTTAGGCGTATTTGTTGGGTGAAGTGGTTCACGACTCTGTTTGTTTTGGTACGTGGCACATTTTGAACAGTTTCTGACTTCCTCTTCAATGGCTGTATTCATGGCGGGCCAATACATGACCTCTCTTGCCCTCTGTTTGCACTTAACAATTCCTAAATGTGACTCATGAATCAGTTTCAGAATGTGGGTTTGTAGACTTGGTGGTATAACGATCCTCAATCCCCTGTAGACTATGCCATCTGTGACTGATAACAGATCTCTAGAGTCCCAATACTCTCTGACACTAAGGAGTGTTTCGGATTTGATGTCTGGCCATCCTTGTACTATCATGCTACATAAGTCTGACAATTCTATTTTGGTACGTAGAGCTATGTCCAAATAGCGATCTGGAGTGACATCTAACGTATCAAACATATTGATGTTTTCTAGAGTCTCCATCTCCGGATCAGCCTCAGGTAGGTACTTTCTCTATAGAGCATCAGCAACTGTCATATCCTTTCCTTTGCGGTAACGGACATTTAGGTTGTACCACTGAAGCCTCAGCAGCATTTTCTTCAGCCTCATTGGTGCGGATGCTAGTGGCTTTTAGAAGATCATTTCCAGTGGCTTATGGTCATTGTAGACAATAGTTTCTTTTCCAAATATATAACAATGTAATTTTGTTGCTGCATGAACAATAGACAGTATTTCTTTTTCTATCTGCGCGTAGCGCTTCTCTGTGTCTGTGAGCGAGCGAGATGAGTATGCAACCGGGCGTCCTGCTTGGATTAGAACTGCACCGAGTCCATCCTTGGATGCGTCACATCGGATCTCCAGCGGCTTGTTTACATCGTAAAACGCTAGGACAGGCTGTCTACTACAGAGTCTTTTAAGTTCCCTGAAACAGTTTTCCTGCTCTTGATTCCATATGAATTGTGTTTCTGCTTTCACAAGAACTTTTAGTGGTGCATCCACTTGACTTAAATTCGGTATAAATTTGGCCAAATACTGAACCAGTCCTAAGAAGCGTCTCACTCCTTCCTTATCCTTTGGCCTTGGCATGTCGACTAAAGCTCGGACTTTGTTTGGGTCTGGCCTAACGCCATTCTCTGTAATCAAGTGTCTACATATGAGACCTGCGGCTGTCTGATTTCACATTTGTCATAGTTAAGCTTCAGATTATACTGTGTAGCTCTTTCAATGACTTTTCTGAATATGTGATCATGCTGTTCTACATCTCTTCCTCCGATAAGTATGTCATCCATTACTGCTGCTGCTGCTGTTCTATCCCTTCAAGCATCTGATCCATGATATGCTGAAAGATTTCAGGTGCAGATTTAATGCCAAATGGAAGACGAAGCCATCTGTATCTTCCTACTGGAGTATTGAAGGTTGTTAGGTATGATGATTTCTCATTCAGCTTAATTTGGAGGAATCCGGACTTTGCGTTTAGCTTGGAGAAAACATGTGCATTTGGTATGTTTGAAACGATATCCTCGACTGTTTTCATGGGGTGATGAGCTCTCTTGACGACTTTGTTCAGATCGGACGGGTCCAAACAGATGCGAATCTTATCGTTCCTCATAGATATGACTATCGAACTGACCCATTCAGTTGAGGTATTTTCTTTTGTAATGTAACCATTCTGTTCCATTTCCTTGAGTTTTTCTATGATCCTTGGTTTCAGTGATGCTGGCTGTCTACGAGATGCATGAATAACTCCTTCGGCATCTGGATCTATTTCATTGTTGTGTTCTCCAGGCAGGGTTCCTGAAGTTTTAATGAGCTCAGGAAAGTCTTTGAACTTGGATTCTGGTTGATTATCGATCCTGGTATCCAGTTTCTGTATCCTTTCAATCAGATTTAGTTTTTCTGCGACATCACCACTGATAATGTTCTCCTGTTCCAACTCTACTATTTCGAACTGCGCATTACCTGCTTTCCTTTATGTTTGATTGGAAGGTCAACACTGTATAAGGGACGGGTCCTATGATTAGTGTAGGATTTGAGAACTTTTGTACTCTTGCGAGTCTGTGCCTGAGATCCAAGAGAGTCGAACACTGAATTCACAATAATTGAAGACTTTGCCCCGGTGTCTATTCTGAATTTCACAGGCTTACTGTTGATGGTTGCTTTGACTACCCACTTGTCATTAGCCACAGAACTGTCATCTTGTGCACTGTATATGTGAAGTACTCCTTCATCTGAGGAACTGGTTTCACTATCTGTCTCCTGTAGTGTATTAACTCCTCTTGTACGTTTTCGGGATGCGGCTATCCAATGGTCCTTCTTATGACAATATTTGCACGTTGATCCGATTGCCGGACACTGACCTGATTTTGCATGGCCTCCTGTAGGGCCAAGCCCACATCTACTACACTTCTCACTTTTGGCTTTGGGTACGTAAGGCTGTTTCTTATGTCTCTTTGTTTTGTGACGAGGTTTGTGCTGATACATCTTTTTATGTTCGGCATGTATTTGTGAAACCTCCTGAGTGACTGTCTGATTCTCACTTCCTCGAATGAGTTTAAGCTGTTTCTGTGAGTTTTCATACTGACGACCAATGCTGAGAGCTTTTGCGAGTGTAAGGTCACTACCTTGATCCAAAAGTCTTTCTTGTACCTTCACATGTCTGACTCCTGCTATTGGACATTTGCGAAATAGCGGACAGTGGACATCAGACTTCAGACTTGGACTTTAAATAAGGGGAGCATCTCAAAATGTAGGATTTATAAACTTATAAATCACCTTTATGTTTGAATTAATATTGCAACTTTTGTCATTTGATTTAACAGTTATCAATAAATAACATACTTCCGCGACATTTATAAGTAGAAAATGAGGAACACTTGGATTACTGTTTCAGTCAGTCTCTTTGGAATCGGAACTCGCATCGAAATTGTATTTTCCTTTTCTCTCTTATTTACATCTTTATTTAACTATTATTTTTTTTACGAATTTTATTATCAAATATTTGACTTTCAAGATTTTTCAGTTTTAATTTTTTTTTCTATATGCCATTTTAACACCCCCCCCCTCTCCGAAAAAAAGAGAAAAGGATATAATATCAAATTTGAAATAAATAAAGAGTGATGCATATTTGACCTTGCTGAAAACATGATGCAGATTCTAGCTGATCTACTCAGCTTTCTCAGATTTATACCGATTTCAATTACCTGGATCAATCCATTTAAATTAGCAAGGCCTATATACAGAACTAAATTTTTAATTTAGATTAATAATATTAGGATACAATACGTTAATTAAAAGCCAGTTGTTCCCACCCTTCCACAAGCACACCCATTTGGTACAGTACTAATATTATGCAAAAGTATCTAAATGATGGAAATTACCCCCCCCCCCCTTCCGTACACACACTCCCCTCCCTGAGGATGGAATTTTCAAGTTTAGAATATTCTCATTTTTTATTTGTCCAACATTTTTAGCTCTACTGGTCAGAGACCAGAAGAGCTTATGCGATAGTAATGCGTCCGTCGTCCGTCCGTCTGTCTGTCTGTCTGTCTGTCTGTCTGTCTGTCCGTCTGTCTGTCTGTAAACAATTTTTCAAAATGCTACTCCTCCTACAGTTTTGGTCTGATTTCAATATAACTTGGCACAAAAGTAGACTACACTAAGATACATAATTCTCTTTATCGGTTTTTGATTTCGATGAACGGTGTTGCCGTTGTAACTAAAAATAGAAATTTCTGTGAAATTCTTTCAAAATACTACTCCTCCTACAGTTTTGGTCTGATTTCAATATAACTTGGCACACAAATAGACTACACTAAGATACATAATTCTATGTATCAGTTTTTGATTTCAACGAATGGTGTTGGCATTGTTACTAAAAATAGAAATTTCTGTGAAATTCTTTAAAATGCTACTCCTTCTACAGTTTTAGTCTGATTTCAATATAACTTGGCACACAAGTAGACTACAATAAGATACATAATGCTGTATATCAGTTTTTGATTTCAATGAACGGTGTTGCCGTGGTTACTGAAAATAGAAATTTCTGTGAAATTCTTTCAAAATGCTACTCCTTCTACAGTTTTAGTCTGATTTCAAAATAACTTGGCACACAAGTAGACTACAAAGATACATAATTCTGTGCATCGGTTTTTGATTTCAATGAACGGTGTTGCCATGGTTACTAAAAATAGACATTCTGTGAAATTCTTTCAAAATGCTACTCCAAATACAATTTTAGTCTGATCATAATATAAATGTGGCATGCAAGTAGACTGCACTAAGAACATAAAGAGACTTAATTAAGGATCATTATTCTATTTATTGCTGTTGAAAAGTTTCAATATCCAACTGCTTAAGTACTTTTCTCTTCCTTTACTATAAGTACAAACCAGTAGAGCTTCAGTCTCGACAAAGACTTCTGGATTAGGGAAGTTGTACCACCACCCACCACCCCCCCAAAAAAAAAATCAAAATCGACAGTGTCTATTCAGTACATGTTTAAAATATCTAATAACTGGAAACATTAAGCTTTTAGTACTTTTAAAATTTCTTTTATTCAATATTCAACAAAACAAACAGAAAAAAAACAAACATTTCTTTTATCCTTGAGAGACAACTTTTATTTATTGTCATTAAACTTGGTTTCTAAATTGTCCACTGTATTTAAAATAAGCTAATTTAGTATAAGTTTTATACAGTAAAATATTAAAGTTTTGTCAAAATTCATGCTTTCTACGCAGTTCATTTTCCACCGACAAATGGCCCAGCAAATGGGAATTAAAAAGTATAATGCAGGTAATATATGACCCAAATTTGAGCATGCAGGGCGTAAAACATCCCTTATTTAATAAGGTTTATTTACAGTATATCACATTAATCGGAAGTTGTACCTTCAGTTTACAAATTAGAAACAAATTAAATGTGAAGTTGAAATTTAACGTCTGTACAATTCATTTTCTGAGGTTGTAGTTGTTTGTAGTTCATATTTGATACTTTTCAATTTTATAATGCATACTAAAATATAATTTTTTTCGATACTGTTCGATGTTCACAAATAAATTCTTTGCTAACTTTCTAATCAAAGAAATCCAAATACGAATTTCAAATTGCTTCGATTTGAATTTTTTAATAGCTATCAGAAGCCTATATATTTTCAGATGATTTGTTATAAATTTATATATTTTAATTTTTTAAACCACTCCCTTAGAAAAGTCTGCCTTTAAATGTCTGAAGTCCGAAGTCCGCTGTTCGCTGTACGCTATTTCGCAAATGTCCATTATAGCGTCTATCAGGACATCATCGGGGTTTGTGTATTCACAGTCCATAATGATTAGCTTCAAGTCTTTAACAAAGTTATCAAATAGCTCACTCTCACCTTGTTTTCTCTGTTTCACCTTGAATCGGGCTGCTCGTTTATGTTTCCTTGGGCTAACGTATGCCTGGAATTTGTCTAGAATTTTGTTGGGTTTGTCCTCGTCTCCAGAGTCCCACTCAAATGTCTTGTACACTTCACGTCCTTGTTTACCGACCCAGATTCCCAGCCATCCTGCTCGATCACAGGGACTTGCTCCTGGCGTGTAAAAAATATTTATGGAAAAAAACCGATGTACTATAAAACTACACAAGGGAGGACGCCATTTTGGACCCCTTCCTCGCTTCAACCTCTGTTTTCGTTATATTTTGCCGTATTTTACTGACTCGCCGCCTGGGATCTGTTAAGAAATGATTCTTCTAAAACCTTATGTCCATACCAACTGTCCTAACGAGCGCGTTTGGACTATTTTTAGTCAGAAATGTGTATTGCAGAGGCTCCAAGGGGGAAATTTAAGCATAAGGTTTTAGAAGAATCATTTCTTAACAGATCCCAGGCGGCGAGTCAGTAAAATACGGCAAAATATAACGAAAACAGAGGTTGAAGCGAGGAAGGGGTCCAAAATGGCGTCCTCCCTTGTGTAGTTTTATAGTACATCGGGTTTTTTTTATAAATATTTTTTACACGCAAGGACCAAGTCCCTGTGGCTCGATCTTTGTCCTTAGCAGATGTAAGTAGTCCTTTGAATACAAACTGTACGTGCTGCTTAAAGTAACAAAATTCCTGATACATGTCTGGTGTTACCCAGTCTAGATTCGGCGGGTCGAACTGTGCAGCGGCGGCCATCTTGAAATTTCACATTCACTGATCTGATATGTCCGAGGATTTTTCCAAATGCAAAGAGTTGTTTCTCTCGGAAACGGCAATAAACTGAAACGGAAGGTTCTGATTGACTGCTCTGACACAGCTAGCACTTCTGACACCATGTAATGTCCGCCTGTATGCAAGAAACCTGAACTGCTAGGGATAACACGTGTGTTCAGTCAACAAGTTTATTAATAGTAATTTGTATAACGAACCCGATCAAATATACTTGTCAAATAATCATAATTTACAGGATATGAACAATTTTGACCTTTTGACCTTGACCTTGGAGATTTCCGTTCTTATGAAAAAACTTTAAACTTGACTATAACTTTTGAACGGTAAGGGCTAGGGCTTTCACACTTCACATACATAATTCTTGTGAGAATACCTTTCATTGGATACCAAGAACTTTGACCTTGACCTTGGAGCTTGACATGATTTTCAAAAACTTTGACCTTGGCCACAACTTTTGAACAGTAGATACCAGGACTTTCATATTTCACATATGTATTCTTTGTGGCAAGACCTTTCATATGATATCAACAACCTTGACCTTTTGACCTTGACCTTAAAGATTTTTCGTACTTCTGAAAAAACTTTAACCTTGACAATAACTTTTGAATGGTAAGGGTTAGGGCTTTCTTACTTCACATATGTAATTCCTGTGAGAAGACTTTTTATTGGATACCAAGAACTTTAACCCTTTGACTTTGACCTTGGAGTTCAGCGATAATTTCTAAATAAATGACGTATGATAGGGTGTTCATATTAGACACAATATGTCATAAAAAAAAATGACATCTCACCCACAAAGACACAGAAAGCAGGGGACCACAATTCTTTGAATTTGCTTGTTTTTAATACTTTTTGCAATCTCTTTGTTTCATTTAAGGAAGATACAAAAATCTTATAGTCTAACCGCGTTTCGATGCTGTGTACCTTGTCCTAGTTCCGTATCTGTATGGAATGTCTTAAAAGAAGAAACATCATGAAATCCACTCCACTGTACTTCGGCACTTCTCAGATTTGGCCTACTTTTTGGAGGACTGATTTTTTAATGCCTCAAGATAATATCAGATTTGGAAAAATCATGTCTAAAATGGTGTTAAGACAACACAAGTGCATGTCCTTTAGAACTCTCTTATTTGACGTCAGTATATCATACATTGATATAGTATATATGGTGATTCCCATTATATACGTGATTGTATAGGTTCACATAATCATAAGTGAACAAATGTAAGGCAATTCGGTTGGACTACTTCTGGTCGCATTTCAATAATGACCCAAGGAAGTCCTCATATTTGGCTCATATATAGATAAAAACTGTGATAAGTTCTCAGAGAAGAGACCATTATGAAACAGATTGGATTTATATGTTTGACAGTTTTAACTGTCATTGTTGCTGGTGCAAAGCATGCTAACATAAATATTTTCATTGTGAAAGAATCCCAGCTGAAGTTAAAATTTACGGGTAAGTTTAATGGGATCACTAATGAAACGTTCAGTATTGATAACGATCTATATACATTATTCATTCACTTGTTATCGTGAATTAGTTTCACATGACTTTTTTTAATATTTAATTGTATTTTAAGATAAGTGTATACAAATATCTAAGGCAGTTTTAATAACTAGGAGATTAATGATTTGTGTTTTGATAAAGTGCCTCGTATGGAAAATAATGTCAAATCGGTTTGCCTTTAAAAGCAATAAAAGTAATAAATCAAAATATTGTAGGGAATGAAGACATTACCTTTGTTAGTATTCGAACAAAACAGCAAGGGAAAAGAGACAGAATATACAATCTGAAGTCTTCAAAAGGTATGGTTTTCTTCAAATTGAAAAATAAATAGATAACATTTATTTTTGTTTAGCAAACTGATAAAAAGATTAGAAATTCAATGTGTTACCTTTTTTTAAATATTGAAGAACATACTTGGAATTAATTCTGTGTATTCTTCTTACCGTAATGATGTAACTACAGACGACGGAGTGTGGGAGCATGTTGATTCTGAAGCCAATGTTAAAGTGGGGGACATCATCCACTACCAGACTGTCATTAAAAGGAAAAATGTCCTAAAAGAATTGAAATGGAAATCAGGTACACTTTTACTTAAAGATCAATTTTAAATGGTTTACACGAGGGCTGTTCAGAAAAAAAAAACGTTTTTCAATAATTTAATCTTTTTTTTATTTCAAAAAGTGAAATGTCAAGTTACATAATAAGATTTTTAGTCACATTCACACACACATTCACACTTTCCCTAAACAGTATTCCATTCAAGAAATATTGATAGTTGGTGTTTTAATAAATGTTTATGACTCAAAAATATTAATCCATGGTGACCATAGATTTTCAAAAATGTTCATTGTAAATTTTTGAACTGATATGCATTTTTCTACTTTGTACTTAAGAGTTTTATGATGCAGCAGCCCATGCAGTTATCATAGGCATTTTGTTCTGCTTTAAACAAGAAAAGATATATTGCTTTGTATATAAAATAATAAAATTTATCACCGTTTCACCTAAAATAATATTGCATGTGTGAAATCCAACTCTTTTAGAAGTTTTTATAAATATGAGTATGCTAAGATTACTCCATAGTGAAGAAATTTTTGTACAATTCAAAAATATATGTTGTATTGTTTCTATATCCTGTTTACAAAAGGTACAGTGATCATCCGATAAAATACTTCTTTTTTTCAAATAATATTTCACTGCGAGGATTCTATGAAGGATTCTTTACTGTAACCATTGAGCAGAAGTATCCATAGTTGTTCTAAAACAAACCTTAAAAACATCTTGAACACAAAAATCAGATTCTAAAAACACTAATATGCTTTTTACTGTCCAATGTTTCTTTAAAACAGTGTAAACTACACCCAAAATGATGCCTATCAATTAAGGTGTGTGTCTTAAAGTCAATCAAACAACATCAGTGATTTTGTTGAATTTTGGCAAACAGTACATTGGTTGTTGTACGTCTATGCCGCCAAGGACGGTACCCAATTTTTATGCCCATTTTACAATTTTTCCATTGAAATTCACCTGCTCATTTGTTTTTAAAACAGACATTGGTTGCTGTTATATTTCATTGAATATTTCTTTGGGATTATTGACGAGTTTTACAGCAGTTTTAATGAAGCGTTTAATTTCACTCTAGTTTACTGATTCTTTACCATCCATTTTTAATGCAGTGTCTCGAATAGCACGTGTTTTCGAGCTTCTGTGATGAAATATGGTCACATAAACTGATATCAATTCATTAAAAATACAATCATGAGAGAAAGTCGAGTTTAATGTTTAATAATTTTTCTGTTGTTTGTCATAGAGCTCAGCACATTATCTATTGAACAACCTTCGTATGCTCATCAACACTACTTCGTTATATTGTATACTATTATTGTATACAAGTACTACTATTTTGTTATATTAAACCTCCCCAAAAATTAAGAACTAATACAAAAAAGAATTCTTATAATCAGTTTACGTAATGTTACTTTCTAAGTACAATATTTATTTAACTGTCTGTCATAGTGAGTCTGTTACCCGAGAACGCACTGGCTCCAGTTAGAAGTCTACGTAAGGTCACCGTATTTCGAGACGATTTTAACACCTTTGATAGAAGCCACTACAAGATAGAAATAACGGCTGCTGGTGGTGGAGTAAGTATAGGCAGATCAGGAAATCATTTATTTATGTAGCGAAAAGTTTTATAATAATAAAAAATAATTTCAATTTAACGTGGTCTAAAAAAAAAATAACAATAATCACACAATCGAAGGTCATTTGTGAGGCATTTGTTGGATGTTTTGACTTAATCAGTTTTCAATCTCTTTTGAATACATGACATAGGTTTTAATTGTTAAATTTTTAAATAAATTTGTTTGAAAATATTGGAATAATGTATAGATAATTATTAAAAATAAGAAATGAAATGCACGTTTGGAAAATGATTCATCATATATTTTAGGCCATATAATTATATAGAGTATAAAATTTGACGATTTTAACTCACTATTTGAATTTTGTGGAAACATCATTGTTCCCGAGAGACCAAAGCCCGTGGAATTGCGTGGTTAACCCATACCCACGTAATTATTCCACTTCGAATGGTAACTTTGTCTACGTTTTATCGGTTCATTGAATCTTTGTATGTATACGAGTTACTAAAATTACAATCCCACAAACCAGTGAAATGTTGACTTTCCACGAACATTGATTTCTCCAACTTCAAATGATTCCAGATGTAATAAGATAAGGACATTGTGACCAATTTTTAAGTAGTTAGGCACATTCCCTCCGGGTATTAATAGGTTCAAGCCATGTTTAGTTAAATGGGTTGATTTTCAAAGTGAGAAGCCTGTATAGATCAGAATTCGGTCTTTCCGTATGAATGAGGGTATATAGCTACATGTATTTGGTTGATTGGGGTTTGTGAGTTTTGGCCTCTTGTTTTTCAGTTATAAAGATATGACTTGATTGAACACACCGGTAGTCATTTCATTCCAAAATGAGGTTACCATGACCTATTTTTCAATTGCGACACATCTCTTAAATTGACCGTATTGAATATTACATGTAGCTTTCAAATAATGACAATATGAAAATTCTATGAACCTATTTAAAAAAATGTATTCTGTAGTATGATTTGTTATGCTTGGAATCTTTAAATCGCAAGTTTTTATTACTCGTGGCAAATAACCTGCAACACTTTTTACTAAACGTTGTTCATTTATTAAAACTACACAAAAAATGTACATGTAAAATGAAGCTTTAATTACCTTTCAGAATGGAGAATTCCAAGTTTACACCCCAGAACATAGCAACATATATGCTTCACACGGTTTTCTCTATATTAAACCAGTAAGTATTCAATACGTTTTAGATTAATTTCTCCTTAAAGAGACATGGACACAGATTCAACTGATTTTTAAACCTACTAGTATTTTAATGTTAGCAATTCCTAATTATGGCAATTCAAATGATCGGGAAAATTTTGAACATCTTTTGATGATTTATAGAGGATATACAGCACTTTAAAATTCTTCATAATGTAAACACTGTTTGTCCTTGTATCTATTTACATAATTATAGAAAATATCATATTTATAATAATATGAAATTCGACATATTATTAAAAACTGTCTAATCGTATAAAATTCAGAGTTAACTTCTTTATTGAAAAATCTTTGAACGAATATGTTTTACTAGTAATATATTTAACCTATGCAAACAAAAATATGATACGGACCTTGTTTACATAACAAAGGTTTGGAGCTCAAAATTGGTCTTGTATCTCGACAATTGACATTCAAATTTTTGATAATCTTTAAAAAAAAAAATTAGTTAAGTATTTGTAAAAAAAAAAAAATGGTAAAATCAATATGAAAATTTTTGGCTGAAGCTGTGTCCATGTCCCTTGAATACAAGTAGATCTATATAAGATAATTCTTGTAGATTTATTCTAATTATATATGTTTCTTGATAGACACTTACAGTAGATCACCCAGCCTTTACGGAATCTGACTTGTACAATGGACAGATGGATGTCCCAAGTATGTACATGTATCGTCATTTCTTCACTTTTAGAAATAAACAAAAAATAAGAAATACACTTATGTTTAAGGTTATTCTCACATCATCTCTCTCTAGCTGGGAGCTAATATTTATATATTGAAAAGTATCCTGATAAACAGTCTGAAAAACTATATTAATTTCTATAAATTAATTTCAAATGGTTAGATGGTACTTCATTCAAAGTTTTTTTTTTAAATCATTTTATACATTAATTAAGAAAAAAATATGCAAGGATAGAACCTTCTTAAATAGTTAATTACAAATAATGCATAATAAATGCAGTGGTAAAGATTAAGTAGTATTGATATAGACTAGCACTATTTAGATTAAACATTTTAAGGGAAGAAATAATGAATTTGCGCGGTACCAAATATTAAATTAAAATGGAATGATTTCAAGTAAAATTGTTATTTTCACATAACCTCCTGTGGAGACAAAATTTATTTTAAATTCATATTTGAATTACATGTATTTTTTAATTATAAAAGTCTGTTTTACCAAATTACATTAAATTGATAACACGTGTTCAGTTTCAATGTTATCTTTTATATTTATGTTTTATTATCAAGCGAAATCCGAGAATTAAATACAGCATGAACCAAAAAGGAATATATCCATACGGTTTGTAAAACGCACCAGAAACAAGAAAATTGTTTGAATTAGAGCGTTAGCTCATTCTCTTATTTTGCTGAACACAGCACTGCAATTTACTACGAATTTACACTAACTTGATTATTTCCGCTCCATTTTTTCTATGGAATTGTTAAAGAATTTATAACATCAGCCAACATGGTCGCATGGTTCATTTTTACAGCATTTGATATAACCATTTCTTTTTCAGCGGTGTGGGGTGCTTGTACAAAAGCAATACACAATGGTTGTCACAAAGAAGCTTATGGTAATGGACAGGAAATACTCAACCCCGTCATGTCCGGTCTAATTTACACCCATGCTGCCATCAAATACGGACGCGTCAATGTTCGAGCTAGAATACCCAGAGGTGATTGGCTATGGCCAGGTAATACTTAACTTACTGCAATCCGATGGACACAAAAAAAAAAAAATAACAAGTATATTCATTGAATTCAAGAAAGAATTAAAACAGAGGCCTGAGAGGTGTCTCTTATGTTTATTATGTAAGTATTTCCTGAATAGAATTATGATTAGCCAAAATAGATGTACATACAATTATTAATCTTACAGCTATTTGGCTGATGCCAACAAATAGTGTGTATGGAAGCTGGCCTCGATCTGGAGAAATTGACGTCATGGAAGCTAGAGGTTTAGTGCAGATAACTTGACATTGTATTTTTTATTCCCTTCGCAACGGAGTTGGAGGAGATATACTAATGTGCTTTTGTATATGTGGGTGGGTGGGTACGTTTTTTCCTTTTGTGCATAACGGAAGTGACAAAATTGATATCGAATGCTACCTGATATGGGTTTTGCGATGGTATCCTCCGCTTTGTGGTGCTTTTGTTTTAAAATCAATTAGTTTTTTGAAATGATTCATTTTGATAAAGTAATCAGTATTTACAAACAACTATTTTTTATACCAAGATGTTTGTAGGAACATTCTCCTTTGTATAATTATTTCAGGCAACAGACTTATGAATACAGATACCGGACTCAACCGAGGAATTCATCAAATTGCTTCAACATTGAATTGGGGACCTGACCCTCGTCATAGTGCAGGAAGGCTAACTCATAAAGCCTTGTGAATATTATACCGTCATCCTAGTTTTGTCTTATCAGTCTGGTCTATTAATTGATCCTAAATGAATATTTATGTCAAGAAATCTTAGAACACGGTCTAACCTCGTTATTTAACCCTATGGGACTAATAAACTTCCGAAATATTAGATAAATTTAAATGACATTCAGACTCACTACTGCAGAGTCACATATCCTTTGGTTTTGACTTCTCGGTATTCAAGATACCGTGGAACAATTGAATTTCGAGAAAAAAAATTAGCAGTTAGTGAGATGTTTATAGCGTAAGTTTTTTTTAAACAGAGTTCAGGCAAATCACTATAAATCTGTATAATTAATCTTAGACGTACGTTTTGCTTACTGTTCCTCTTTTTTTTATCTAGACAGTCAACTCATGGTGATTGGCATAAATGGCACGTTTTCTCACTAGAGTGGACAGAACAACATGTCATGTACGTAACTCATTTTTTCATGTATTTGCATGAGATTTTCTAAACATATACATATATAAATAAAAATAAGAGTGTTAATACATGAATCTGTTTGATTTCATTTTTTGTATAGCTAATACAAGAACAAATCTATGATTTTATTTTATAACAAATTTATTTTACATAATAGCATCCAGTTTTTCTTAAGATGCAATCATTGTCCATATCCAAATAAGGTTGTAGTGAATATGTTTTTAAGGACACTTAACAAAGTAAACAAAATATTATAGGGAAATTTTTTATATGTAGTATATACTGAATAAATAACTGATATAGGACCAATCACAAATTATTTATATTTCCTTGTTGGTTTTAATGTATTTATTCAGTTGCTTGGTTGATGACCAAGAAATACTACGTGTGAACACGCCTTCTGAAGGTTTCTGGAAGTTTGGACATTTTAATGGAACAAACATCTGGGGAAGTTCTCTGAACGCTCCTTTTGACCAACCAGTGAAGTGTTTTTTTAATCTTTCACATATCAAAATCCTAGTAACATCTTTAATCAACACATTTTTTTAATTAAAACATTAATATTTATATACCAGGTGTTTTATAATATCAATTTTTTAATATTGAATTCCCGTATATTAATTTTTTTTAATATCGAATTCCTAGTTCCAGCTCCTGTTGAATGTGGCCGTGGGAGGAACGAAGTATTTCCCCGATAATTTACACTATGACACACCTAAACCTTGGCGTAACGACTCCCCACACCCCATGAGGGACTTCTGGGAGAAAAGGAATGTTTGGCTTCCAACCTGGCATGGCGATAATATTGCTTTTCTTATCGATTATGTAGAAATGATACAATATTAAAATGATTAATGCATGATGGATTTTGTTGATGAAGCATTCATTGAAATCCCTATTTTTCAGAACCATTTCAAAAGAGATTATTCAAAAACAAGGTTAACAAAGCGCAATTCTATTATAAGCTTTTTTGAACAAAAATAGTACTGTCTCCTTCTAATATGACACTTTTCTCATTGTCTTTTCTCATAATTGGGACAATTTTACAAAGTTTGGACATGCTTCTAGTGAATGAAAGAATCAAGCTTTTTTGAAAACTAGTTTTCATTGAACAGATTATTTTCTTAGCCATTGTCTCAGAAACCAGTGCGAGCCTCACAAGAGGGTACATCTTTAAAACTTTTATTTTAAAATAATTTTTAAAAAACTCTTTCGAACAAAACAATTTGGGCTTCCGTTTATCAAAATAGTATTTAAATATTATCGCGTTGAGATTAAAAGTGAAGGAAAATAATGATTTGCATATATCATATTTCTGTTTAAATTATAAAAATGTAAGTAAATTTGAGAAGATTACCATGTTTTGCATACTAGTATACATCTGACTTCTGAAAAAAGTCCGAGAATTGTTATCTTTTGGGAACTTCTCAATTTCTTTCGTGATATGATCATGTCACTATTTGTCCCGAAGAGTAGTATTTTGATACAGATGTCTTGCACCCTTCTTGTTCTTATTCTGCTCTGTTTTTACTTTTTCTGCTGTTTTAAGATGCAGATGAGAATAATGGCTTTGTGTATCAGTGCTCTGTAATTCACATCTCAAATAACTGCTTTGTAGCTTAAAGTTCTGTTCTTTAGGACTATTCTTTGTTTTAACTTCATGATCTCGAGTAGTGACAGAAGCTTTAATGCGATTCCCCATCTTTGTTGCCTTGAAATAATTTTTTCTGCTACAAAAGATTGTTGAATTTCAAAAAGGCAGTAGATAATGATTTGTTGAACACACCTTATGCCGCATATAAAGAAATTTTAAAGTCACGTGTGTTCAGTGTATGCTCGAGAAAACAACAAACCTTTTGTAGAAGTATAGTAGCATTGAAAATAACAGAAAAGTACCAAATATTGCTAAAGTTATAATCCAAGGAACTTTCTCGATGAGAGTGTCATGAAACTCTGTAAAAAAGGAAAGATTACTAAAGTAAAAAAGTACTAAAGATAACAAAATAAGATACATACATTTATAGATAAACATAAATCAGCAACCGGGGTCTACAATTCAAATATCCTAAAGCGTAGAAAATTTCTACCATCTAAAGGTTAAAATTTAATAAAAGAATGATTTTAGCAGTTTTCCATTTTAATTTATTTTTGCCTTTTAATCAGATAACATTAATTGTGATGAGCAAAATCGGTTGTCTAATTAGTATTGTTTAAAATAATATTGAATTTGTTTTAAATTGAACAATTGATTATATCCTTGATAAATGAAAAGATTTAAAACCCTTTTAAGTGTACTCACGTTTAGTCTTATTACTAGAAATATGTATCAATTCTATTTCCATACAAAGGACATAGTCGATTGGAATGGTATTACAGGAAGACATAGGTGGAATTATACCAGAACTCTGAGATGCACACGACATCTTGCCATCGGAATCTGCAAATATTTAAATTTGATTTTAATAAAATACTGTATAAACGGCATTTTATTGAAACATACAGTCTTCCGCACAGAAGATTGCTCAGAAAAAAAATCTATTTTTCTAAGATAAAAATAAGACTTATTCAAGTGTATTTGAAAGCTTGCCTTTTATCCAAAACACAGTTTTCGGCGGTTTGTTCAAAAACACACTGTTATTCCATGGAAATGATTCTGTGACAGTGGCTATGACCAGGGTAGAAGAATTCGAAGTAAAATTACTTTCTGCATCTTTTTCTTGGATTGGACTTTGTGATGTTCCACGAAAGACAAAGGTATGTTTTGGGGAATTTAAATCTTAAACACACAAATAAATAGAAGCAGAATGCTACAGTCTAAATGAAAAACTTTACTGTAAGCGCTTTCAGCAAATGTTCGCTCTTCAAATATATAGATGTATTTATAACTTACCTACTATATGAAAATGAAGAAAGAAAACAATAAAGTTCAATCCAGGCATGATTGCGCCTTTGGATTTCGCAGTTTTTTATGTTTTTTTTTTACTCTAATGACTACATATTTATTATACTGATTTAACATGTATTTTATTTATTTAACAGGAAGTTGGGGGCAATTCCATTCTTTTAATTCAATCAACCGTCTTGTATTAACTTCCTTTTAATAAAGTAAATATGATTATCTCATAAATATGCATTTATTTAGTGTTCTCCCCAATACATGAACAAGAAAACAACATGTCATTTTTTTTAAAACTGTGAAGAGCAACAGATAAAACTTTTTATAGTAAGGGTACTTAACACAAACAAAAAAATTTATGCATGGATTGATATTTATTTTTTGACTAAATTTTGATTTGAAATGACATAGATAATAAATCCTTGAGATATAAAGAAATCGTAGGTTTTCCTTGGTGTTTAGATATGAGACTTTTTTTTTGCTTCCTATTTAATTCCATACAAAATCTTGCACAAGTTTTTAAAACCTTATGACAAAATCTTGTAAAAATTTCCTGCTATACTTGGTTAACATTATTCAGGTTACCAATTTAAATGTAAATCTATTGGAAATATTGCTGATTTCTGAAAAAAGTTTGTGTTATTTATCCTTCAATATCAAAATAGTAAACTCAATAATGTTTTATAAATCTGCGAATGGTATAGCTTGCTAGATATACCGGTATATTAAACGGCATTTATCTTGGACAGACGCAATAAATCAAAGACAAATTTTTCATGTTTTTTTTCTGTATTTGGCGCTTTTGGGCACGGCTGAATAATATAACAACATACTATTTCGGGCCTCCAAAGCATCGGGTAGGCCCAGCAACAACAACAACATTTCAGTTCAACAACAACAACATTTCAGTACAACATCAACATATCAGGTGACCTTGACCCTGGGAGATGCAGAAGTCAAGATCAACAACATTTTAGTACAACATCAACACATCAGGTGACCTTGACCCCTGGAGATGCAGAGGTCAAGGTCAAATAATAAAAACTTGCAGTGCAACAATAATATTGACACATCCCCGACTCTGGGAGGTGCAGAAGTCAAGGAGGAAAATAAACAGTTTTGTTTACACTGTCACACTATGAACATGGTATTCATTTTTGACCCCGTGTAGTGCAGCGGTTAAGTAATTAACCCATATTACATCATAGTTCAAGTGATGTATGCCGCTCAGTTCGCAGTCTATCTTCAGAAGTGACAGCCGTGCCGAATATGTAGGTACAGGTGACCAGTTGCTATGTAAAACTCAGTTCGCAGTCTTCAGAACAGAACAGCCATGCTGAATACGTAGGTATAAATGGCCACTTGCTTTGTAAAACTCAGACATGTCAGTTCCCATTCCATCTTCAGAAGTGACAGCCATGCCGAATATGTATGTGCAGATGACCATTTGCTTTGTAAACTTTTCCACTGAAAAGAAAAAATAGAAACCAGCAGTATCTATTCAACAATGTACAGTTGGGGGATTAGGGTAGGGAGGGATTTCTGAAATATACACTTATCCATTGTTTTCTCAGATTTGATTAACACCAACCTTGCAACTAGCGTGTAACCGGCAGAGAGAGTTTGTAGTTAAAGTTATTAAAACTTCTAATTTTTTGGCGGGTTTGATTGACACATCCTTGCACTTTCACAAATTTAATTTTATTCTTAATACTTAGGAAAAGTGGCAATCTTGTTGTGTATAAATAAAAAATATTAACACTACGATCCAGAAAATTCAGAGTAGACGGGTTCGAAAGCTAAAAAAACACGCAATGTATTGACTGTCAGTCCGTGCAGTTGTGGTGAGCAGATTTTGACGATTGAACGCACCCAGTGAATTGTAAACATCAACAATAACAGAGCTCGTGTCCTGTTCACATAAACTGTGTACATAACACGAGTGTGCTAAACTCTGTACACAACACATAGCTTGGAATGACGATACTTGTGAAGGAGTTTTGCTTTCTAACATTTCTACTCTGAATAAAATTATTTTTCTAGATTAAAATTTTAATATTTCTCATTAATACACAACAAGATTGCCACATTTCCTAAGGATTAAGAATAAAGTTAAAATTTGTGAAAGTGCAAGGATGTGTCAATCAAACCCGCCAAAAAATTTTAAGTTTTAATAACTTTTAAATGAAATAAGATGTTTAATTAATTTTTGTGTGAAATGCTATTAAAATATATAATTTATGATATTATACAGAAAATATTAAAATCTGTGTCCAAGTACCTTTAACTAAACTAAAAATATGCAAAGATAGAACCTTCTTAATTAGTTAATTACAAATAATGCAGAATAAATGCAGTGGTAAAGATTGAGTAGTGTGACACAGACTAGCACTATTTAGGTTAAACATTTAAAGTGAAGAAATAATGAATTTTCGCGGTGCCAAAAGTTAAATTAAAATGGAAGGGTTTTCAAGTAAAATTTTTTTTTTCCTAAATCTCCTCTGGAGACATAATTTATATTCATGTTACTTATATTTGAATTACATGTAATTTCTAATTACAAAAGTCTGTTTATTTAAATTATGTTAAATTGATGACACGTGTTCAGTTTGAACTTTATCTTTTATATTCTCTTTATTCTGCTGAACACAGCATTGAAAATTACTACGAATTAACTTTTATTTTAAAATAATTTTTTAAAAACTCTTTCGAATATAATAACTTGAACTACAGTTTTTTCAAAATAGTATTTAAATATTATTCCGTAGAGATTAAAAATGAAACATGATAATGATTTGTATATTATATTTCTGTATAAATTTCACTGCTTGCCGTAATAAAAATGTAAGTAAATTTGAGAATATAACCATGTTTTGCATACTAGTATACATCTGACTTCTGAAAAAAGTCCGAGAATTGTTATCTTTTGGGAACTTCTCAATTTCTTTTGTGATATGATCTTGTCACTATTTGTCCCGAAGAGTAGTATTTTGATACAGATGTCTTGCACCCTTCTTGTTCTTATTCTGCTCTGTTTTTACTTTTTCTGCTGTTTTAAGTTGCAGACGAGAGTAATGACTTTGGGTATCAATACTCGGTAGTTCACATCTCAAATAATTGTGTTGTAGCTCGAAGTTCTGTTCATTAGGACTATTCTTTGTTTTAACTTCATGATCTCGAGTGATGACAGAGGCTTTACTGCGATTCCCCATCTTTGTCGCCTTGAAATAATATTTTCTGCTACAAAAGATTGTTGAATTTCAAAAAGGCAGTAGATAATGATTTGTTGAACACCCCTTATGCCGCATATAAAGAAATTTTAAGGGCACAGGTGTTGATTGTATGCTTGAAAGAACAACCAACCTTTTGTAGCAGTATAGCAACATTGAGACCATCACCAAAATACCCAATATTGCTAAAGTTGTAATCCAAGGAACATTTTCTATAAGAGTGTCATGGAAGTCTGTAATAGAGAAATGGTTACAAATTTAATTTGATTTATACATCTCCAGGTTAATGTTAGCAGTTTTCTTTTTCCAATGATTTCTTTTATTTTTCTCAAATAACATTGAATATGTTATTTGCAATATCAGTTGTTTGTATTTCTTGAAATAATTTTGAAATAGTTTTATGATTAAACAATTCATTACGTCCTTGATAAATGAAAAGATTTAAAACTCACGTTTAGTCTTATTAAACTTACTAGAAATATGTATCAATTCTATTTCCTTACAAAGGACATAGTCGACTAGAATGGTAATACAAGAAGACTTTGGTGGCAATATACCATCCCCCTGAGATGCACACGTCGTCCTGTTATTAGAATCTGCAAATATGTGTATTTGATCACAATAAATTGTATTTTATTGCAACAAACACTTTTAACAACACAAAAGATAATGTGTAAAACTTTCTTTTTCTGAGATAAAAATATGAGTTATTAAAGTATTTTTGAAACTTGCCTTTTATCCAAAACACAGTTGTCCGCAGTTTATTTAAAAACACACTGTTATTCCATGAAAATGATTTTTGGCTATGACCAGAGAAGAAGAGTTTGAAGTACAAATACTTTCTGCATCTTTTTCCGAGATGGCACTTTGTGATGTTCCAAGAAAGACAAAGGTATGTTTTGAGGAATTTACATCTAAAACACACAAGAAGATAGAAACAGAATGCAACAGTCTTAAATAAAATATTTGCTGTAAGTGCTTTCAGCGATGTTTGCTCTTCAGAAATACTAGCATACATTGTAGATGTATTTATAACTTACCATGGGAAAAAAGAAAGAACACAATAAATTTCATTCCAGGTTGCATGGTGACGTCTTTGGATTTCACAATAAAAATTTCATGTCTTTCTAAATTATTGGGTACACGTTTACTGATTTAACGTTTATTTTTTGTATTTAACTGGAAGGTAAGGGTATTTTACTCTTTTTAATCCAATCAACCGTCCTCTTTTATCTTCCTTATGATTCTCTCATTAATATGTATTAGTGTTCTCCCGAATACATGAGCAAGAAAACAACAAATATTTTTAGCTTACTGACAAAGTATTTCAACGATATATTTATTTTGTAGTATGTACATAGTCATACTCAATAAAGAGCATTATGCTTCCTTAAAATTTGGTTGATGAAAAGGGCAGATCGTGATCGTAACAATGTCTGTGAGATGTCTGTTTGCTTTGCTCTCGATTTGTATTGTTTAGAAAAAAATTTTAAAAAAATTTAATTCTCCCAATAGATGTATTTTGAACTTATACTGACAATAAAAATTTTACAGTGATTTTTATTATATCTCAGTATGTTTACATGTCTTCATTCAGTGGTAGCTCAATGTTTTTGAAATAAGTTGTCTGGTATGGGGTTTCTATGCCTGTGTAGTGGTTCTCGTACTTTTCAGTTTGCTCTTTATGGGCTCTTCTCAAATGCAAATGGTCATATTGACCTTGACTATCAATGTACACTTGATCACAGCCCGAATCATTGACCTCTGTTTCTGTGTATCGTTCATCTTTAACACTTTTCGTTTCATCATCATTTCTTACAATGGCAGATTTTGTAATAAAACTGGTCGTCTTTGATGTCTCTGATTTCATTTTTCGTCTGAAAAAATACAACTCAAATTAAGTTTTATTGTGGTCTTTTAAGTTTTCTTTCCTTCGGAAATTTGACCGTATTGCTGTAAAATTATTATTATTTTGCAATTGAGGATACCAAAGACAGACCAACCTTCTTCTGCGTATGTAAGTTAGCACTAAAATCGCCAGTAAAACAGCTAGGGGTATAATAATGAACATCACAATGACTGGTACCGAGTCTAAATCTGTGAAAAATATCAGGATATGATTACAATGGATAGACATATTACATACCATGTGATTCGGAATGTGTGTGACAACGAAAATATACAAAAAAAATTGTAGCAGTGACAAATTGCTTTAAATTGTTCAATAAATGTAAATATGACATTTATTTGTTGTTTGAATTAAAGTATTACATCTTGTATAGCTTAAAATACGTCATCATTTATGTTTCTCTTTTTAAAATAATTGCCGTGATTCATTTTCCATAAATTAATATAATTACTTAAGTAAATAAAAACAGAATGCTGCAGTCCAAATTAAATATAATCATATACACATTAAAAACAAATAACATTTCCCCTCATCATTGATGCATGGATTACATGTATATAAATTCTTGATGAACTTTAGGATACAAAAATTCCGTGAAAACTTACTACTAGTACTGCTGCTCTGTATCGAATTTAATTTTCTACAAAGGACATACTCGATTGGAAAGGTATAACAAGAAGACTTAGGTGGTAATATACCATCACTCTGAGATGCACACGTCATCTTACCATCAGAATCTGCAAATACGTATGCATTATCATAAAGAAAATACTTCATAAATTGCATTTAATTACCACATACAGTTTCAACTATTTAGAATGTCTAAAAAATTTAGTTTCTTTAGTTGGTTAAAAATATTTCATTATTCAACATTTAAAAGCTTGCCTTTTATCCAAAACACAGTTCTCCGAGGTTTGCTCAAAAACACACTGTTTTTCCATGGAAATGATTCTGTGACAGTGGCTATAACCAGGGAAGAAAAATTAGAAGAACAAATACTTTCTGCATCTTCTTCTTTGATTGGACTTTGAGATGTTCCAAGAAAGACGTAGTTAACCTGTGGCAAATCGGATCCTAAAACCACATTAAAAAAAAAGACGGTTATATATTTGGTTTCCAACATATGTGCAATATGTTTAGAATAAAATACATGTATCACAAGGGAGTTTTCATTGTTTGAAGTCAGACATTAAAATTATCGTCTATTTTTTTTTTTAGTTTGAAAATGAAGCTTAAAATAAAAATATTTTCGTGCAATAATTTCATGCATCTCAATATGTTTCGACGCTCTTTGAAGTCTTTAAAAGGTCTTGTTGAAAAGAAAAGTTCAGCAAGCTCAAGGACCACGTGTTAGAGAAGAGTTTAACATCACGCTCAGGAATCGTTACAGCAAACTGCAGGACGAGACAGCTATCACTATCGATCAATTCCACCAAGCCATAAACGATGCCGCTGCAGAAGTCATAGGCTACAAGAGATGTGCCAAATCGGAATGGTTATCCAAAGACACGTGGACTACCATTGAAGAGAGAAAACAACTAAAGAAGAAGCTCTTAGATGCAAAGTCATCCAGATTGAAAAAAGGGCAGCTGCTCTTTTATAGAAAGAAAGACAAGGAATTGAAGACATCAGCAAGGAGAGATAGGCTCCACTGTACATAACAACTCGCTAGGGAAGCACAGGAAGCCGCTGAGAGAAAAGATATGAAAACTTTCTACAAGATCACAAAGAAACTAAAAGGTGATCAAGGCCCCAACCAAGACCTTCCTGTAAAAGCAGAGGATGGCTCAGCAATAACAGAGGAATTAGGAAAACTAGAGAGATGGAGAGAACATTTTAAGAAACGACCAGATCCATGTAAACTCCCTGACATAGATGAGGGAGAGACAGACCTGGAGATAGAAACTGGCTGCATTACACTGAATGAGGTAAAACAAGCAATCCATAAACAAAAAAATGGAAAAGCCCCAGAAGATGGTGTATGCCCGGAAATGTTGAAATCAGAAGAAAAAGAAACACCTTACATACTGCAGCGTATCATACAAGATATATGGGACAAAGAAGAAATCCCAGATGACTGGAAGAAAGGAGTGATAATTAATCTGCCCAAAAAAGGTGACCTTGGAGACTGCAACAACTGGCGTGGGATTACACTTCTCTCTCACCAGCAAGGTCTTCAGCCACATCATACTACAACGCATCAAAGCTGTTGTAGATTACATACTTCGGCAGGAGCAGGCCGGTTTTTGAAAAGGGAAATCTTGTATTGACCACATTTTTGTCCTACGACAGATATTGGAACAGTCGTGAGTGGAATAGTACACTATGCTGTATTTGTTGATTTTGAGAAGGCCATTGACAGCCGAAACCGCAAATCTCTCCAGAAAATCCTGCGCCACTATGGCATCCCACAGAAACTAGTTCACATCATCCAGTCCCTCAAAAACGGCTTTGAGTTCTGAGTATTACATAACAGCCAACTCATGGAGCTCTTCGCAGTGAACACCGGAGTGAAGCAAGCATATATTCTGACACCTGTGATATTCTCACTTGCAATTGACTGGGTTATGAAGAACACCACACGAGGCAAAAGACTGGGATTGCAATGGACACTGACCTCAGTCCTAGAGGACCTTGATTATGCTGATGACCTCAGCCTCAAACAGACACCAAAATATTCAGCAGAAAACAGAGCTCCTCTAACAAACATCTGACAAAATAGGATTGAAGATGAATACCAAAAAGACACAAGTTTTACGAGTAAACGCCACTAACAGTAATCCAGTACTAATCAACGGCAAGCCACTAGAGGATATTGAGGAGTTCACATACAGGGGTAGCAAGGTCACCACAACGGGCGACTGCAACAAAGAAGTCGACACCAGAATTAGCAAAGCAAATCAGGCATTTGAAATGTTGAAACCCATATGGAGATCCTCATTACTCAACATCAACACCAAGATCAGGATCTTCAACAGCAATGTCCTCAGTGTCCTCTTGTATTGATCAGAGTGCTGGAAAACATCCCTAGGGATTGAAAGATAACTAGAAGTCTTCCAAACCAGGTCCCTCGGACGCATCCTCAAGATCTTCTGGCCTAACACCATAACATAAAGATCTACTGGTAAGAACTGGGATGCCTACAATATCAGACCATCCAAATAAGACGCTGAGGATGGCTTGGTCATGTCCTGCGCATGCCTCCCAACTCACTGCCCAGGGTTGCCCTTAGATGGACACCCCAGGGAAAAAGAAGCAGGGGCCGGCCAAAGGAGACATGGAGAAGAACTGTCCTGAAAGACCTGAAGACCAGAGGTCTATCCATGGAGACAGCACCACGAGCAGCTGCAGACTGAGCCAGGAGGAAATACCTTGTAGCCACCTCAAGCACCTGATGGCGCAGAGAGGATTGATTGAGTGAATGAGTGAAAAGAAATAATGAATACATCTTGAAAGAAATCAAATTTTCTAGCCTGCTAAATGTATATCTGCATACAGTGTTATATGAAAAAGGTGAAGATTGTGATTGATTAACATGGAATCGAAATCAGAAAATCAGAAACAACAACAGGGAACAGGGCATAAAGCACGATCCTGAGGAGATTCAGAGGTGGGATCAGGAGCCTACGAGGAGTAAGCATCCCCTGATGATCAGTCAGACCCGCTCTGTGTATAGATCAGGAGGACGGTATATTCCGTAGTCAATTTTGGTACAAAAACAATGATTAACAATTAGTATGAAACACGTCAGCCAAAATCCCACAAAGATAGGTTACAATTATTAGCAAGATTATTATTAGTAGAGGTAAACTCCATATGATTGTAATATCGGAATATAACTACATATACTTGTAATAAAAAGAAAGTTGACGATGAAAATGCTGAATATCCATCTCGTTTGTCATTTTGTAAGTTGGTCCTTGTTGTTTATAACTAGTAAAATCACCCAATATTAAACAGATGTGAATATATTTGCTAGTAATTAATGTATCTTATTTCAAGTAACTAATGTTAGTTGTAAAAAGGCATCTATGAATAAATAAATAAATAAATGAAGGTACAGCCTACTCATGTACATGTTGATGTTTTTAATAAATTTTTGCTTCTTGGAAATATAAACGCAATGAAATACACTGTATATGGAGATAACGAACAATATTCAAGCTCAAAAGTCCACAAAACAATACAACATATGAGCAGAGCATACATGGACCTCCAAAACATCAGAGGTGGGAGCAAGTCAGCTTTTGATGCTGGAACACAATTAGAGCCCAACAACATCAGTAAGAAACTTAAGATCTTTAAATATCAAGTTTAAATTACTTTTGTGCGGAATCCAATCGAAGTGATTTTTAACAAATAAATTTTACTGATGACTAGTCAAGATAAGACAATGTCTGAGCTCCATTTTTTATTGAAGAAACAGTTGTCCATGATATCAAATAGCATAGTTTTAAATTTGTCGTGATAAATGGTTGAGCAGAAGAGTGAAATGTTTTGATGATAATGACATTAAAGAAATCTGATGATTTAAAGTTTCCTTAAAGTTTTGGAGATTTTTTTGGAATTCACATCTTACGAGTATTTACACCACTTATAAAATATGCTGCAGTACAGTACATCTGAAGTTTTTACTCAACAGCAGTTAATGTTTTAGTAAGGAAATAAGATAAGAGCTTTGTAGAGCATTTATTTAACCCTGTAAAACATCTTTTTTGTAAGGATTTCAAGTTGAAGTTTAGAAAACCGGTATAAGTAGGGTACCACTTTGGATGAGATGAATGTTAAACATTTGAAACACTGAAAGTGATTTTGAAAAATATCATCCTTGTACGAGTATAAGATTTCGAAACATAGAATTAAAACCAAACTTTATAATAAGAAGCATGATAAACAAAAACGATATATTGTTGCATGCCCATTAAATATTGTCCATGTAGTGTCTCATATTCTATTGTCAGATAAGCCGTTACTATTTTTGCAAGGAGTAGGGATGAGAGCTTTTGCTAGACCCGATGTTGTGAAGCAAAACGTTTCCCCGTCGTGAGACTTTCTGGAATTCATGCTCTAGAGTGAGCATTTCCTCTGTGGAGAAACGGTGAAAGTCTCACTGTAGAACATGACTTCCGAGGGAAGTCTCATTATGGGGGTCTCACTCTACGACACCAGAAATACTGGTGTATTTTTGTTTGTAGGGATTTTCATGAAGTTTAGGAATCCAGTAAAACAAAGGTAGCTCGAACTTACCTTGATTGACTGGAATATTTAAAGTTTGAAATGAAACTGAAATTTGATCTTCAAGAGTGGTTTGCATAAGTTTGATTTCAGAAGTATACAGCTGAACAATTAAAAATAATAAAAGTCGAAAGAATACTGTTTGTAAAATACAGACACGATATTGTCACAATGTTCGTATGTAGTCTTTCTAAATGAAATTAGAAGTGATCTGAAGTCCTAGGTATTTATTTTTATTTATATTTGTCAATCAATTTTCAATTAGAAAAAGCTAGCATAGAGGATACTTTTATTCGAGTTTCCCGGAATATGGATTTTCTGAAAATATATTTGAGATTTGATAATTTAACTTTCATAATGATTAATCAAAGTATAATGATGAAATTCAATGAAAATCCATGGAAAAACTACACATTAATTTGAGATTTCAGAGACATTCAATCACTCAACCCCTGATTTTCAGAACATAGGGGTCGGGCTACCTGAACAGATTTGCCACCTGACGGAAGTGTCATTGCCTTCTTTAGCTTAAATTTCTATCATGAAGTGGATATAGGAGAGCATCAAAATACATAATTATGTGAGAAATTTCTAGTTTAATTCATACATAATAAAAGTAGTTTTTAAGGAGTATCGCCAGACGACGAATTCAGATCACTTTGTTACGCACAATTGTATATTTAAGGGTCTCATATTTAATAGTTCATTCTATCTGCTTAGTTTAAATACAGTTTCATGAATGCAAAGAAAATGGCAACGTTTAACTTTTCATTAATACAACGGTGGTCGATTATCCATGACAATTTGTAGCTTTCATAATTGCGTCTAATCAAATTGCCCGTATATTTCGCATCAACGCATGTGATTTTACATGTTTTACGAGTAAAATAATGACAATATATTAATTTCTCCAAAAAATAAATTAAATATACATGTATATATTTTATACAATATTATAGAGAATAAAAATTATAAAGAAAAACTTAATTCCAGTCTTCAGAGATGCTTGCTGACTTACCAGCTGTACAGAAAGTGAATGAAACAACGATAAAGATGGTCCTTGGTTGCATCATCACATACGGTAGTAACAGTCTGTGATGTAGAATTAAAATTCTACGTCTTTCCTTTTGTGCAAAAAGGCGCATGACCGAGTTTTAACAATAGCTTTGAACAGGAAGATAAAATCACTTTTTATTTTTTTTTTTAATGATTTCAAATTAAATTTAAAAAAAAACTCCTGGGAAATAGTCTTAAATCTTCCGGCGTCGAATTTTTAAGGAATAATGCGTATCGCAATCTCATTTAGAAAATAGAAAGTTAAGGGATTTTCTTAACCTTAAAAGAAATGTACGCGGGTAAATTATTCCTATAAAATTCAGCAAAGACTTTAAAACTAAATACTTAATAACATTTAAAAACTAAAACCTATAGCAGTACATTGACAATATTGAAGGGTACACATCTTTTATCCTTGACTTTATCCGTGCATCTCTTATTCTACTTTTTGTTCTGACACTTATTTCAGGTCTACCAAAGCAAAGCATTGACTTCGCCATTATAATCATATTGGAGGCAGGGGTATCATTTAGTGCGCTTCATGTTCACAGTCTCCCTATTTGCTATTGCAACGTTTTGCTCTCAGTCAAACAACAGAAATATCTTTGGTCTTGCGTTGAAATCATGACAATCAACAAAGATCACTGTCTGCAGCAAAAGGTGCCAGGCAATCACACCTCTGCAGTTATGCCATCATGTCATTTCCATTTTTCTCTTGACTCTGTCATGTCCCATCTTTGACTTATGCTATGATGAATCATTGCTCATTTCAAAGAAACCTGCAATTCCATGCGGTTTCAAGCACTTACTTTTTCTCTTGATAGCTATACCTCTGTGGGAAGCGGACAACTATCACTGTTCTGTATTGATGCTTCTCTAAGACTGCACATACTGACACTTCATGTTCAAGATTTTCTCTGTGAACCGTCCCATATTTTACTCTTTCTGTTCAGCACAAGTGAATATACTTGAAGAGAGTGTTTTCTACAGTATAAATCTGTAAACAATTCACTTCTTGCATCAGTCTAAATGGGAATTCTGGATTTTTCTCAAGGTTCATGATCATCAGCAGTACATATGGCTTATTTTGGAATGAAAACTGTTTTCCTTGCAAGCGTGGCTTTCAAGTCGCAACTCATTCAGTATAATTTTCATACAAACATCTAATAACCATTTTACAATTCTTCCTCTATTCATGCTAAGTAAACAGTACGTGCTGGAACTACTACTTCATTATATTAGCAACATAATGGTTGGATGTTGTATGAACCAATATGATGGAAGGCAAAGCTCAACCTCAAAACTTTTCGCACAATGTTTGAATACCATAAATTACACGCTTTCAGATAATAGCAATTTTAAATTCAAATCCAAAACTGCGAGCTGGAGAGCATATATCTTAGAACTGCAGGTGTAGGTTTTAGGCTTTTCTCTCTAATACTAGGACCTATCTCTCCTGTTAGTGGTTTTGACTCATCAAAGTCATCACGTATATCTCTAGATTTTGAATTTTAAATCTTCTTCGTGACATCATAATTAGGTATGCCCTTGTATCAACCCGACGATGGTTTTAACCTTTTTACAGATCATGAGAGCTTGCATCGAGACCCATCGAAAGAAGTTTAATGTTTTTCAAAATGGAACTGCCAAAAGACGGTTAGACCCCTCATTTGCGCCATTCCTCCAACCATAGTAGTGACATGGGTCAGGCAACCACACTACTCAATTACATATATTTATTACTTACAACTATCGTCATCCTTAACATCTCTGTAAGAAAGTAATTCTTCACTGGAGTTGGGTGGGTACATGTATCATGTTGTAAATTTTGAATTTACCGGGTGGCAGTAAATACAAAATTTACAACATGACAACTGTTAATTTTGTATTTACTGCCACCCGGTATATTCAAAATTTACAACATGACATGGGGATAATCATGCTTTTTTCACTGGCTTACAACCATTATTGGCAATCTAAGCTATAAACCATATTTTCTTTGCAAAGATGCATCTAACCCATTTGCTTCGATTCGTGGGCTTCTATCACTCTATGCAAGATATTTTTCTTTTTTTGCTTGCAAGATTTTGCTGTCTTATTCATCAAGTAAACTCTTCATTTGATAAACAAAATATTTCTCTTCAATTATTATTAATTTTATTCTCCTAAAATTATATTTAACAATTTTATACAAAGGTAAAAAAAAAAAAAAAACAATAGTTCGAGCTTCATACACTATCAGCCAGCATTACTTCGATATATATTTACTATTAAGAAATTCAAATATATAAAAAAAAATTACGATATACTCGTAGTTGATGAATTATAGCAGAAGATCTATCCTTTACATACTTGACTTCTAAATAAATATAAAACTATACTTTAAATATTACCTATAAAAAATCAGTACGTACAAGTGGAAAAATTGTACTTCTACATTAAAATTGACAATTTTATCAAGAGTTTTTATTTCTCCTCTCAGCTTAATATATTTCTTCTTCCGCCGCTTAGTATATTTCTTCTTCCGCCGCTTAGTGAGATCTTTTAGCGTAGCACATTACACACTCCATTTTCTTCTTTTCGGGAGAGTACACAAATATCTCCTCCTTGACATCACTCTCCCTCATCACCATTATGATTTTACGCTGCTCATAGGCGTTACGGAAGCTGCAAGGAAAAAGACAGTAACAATTGGATTTGTGCTGAATATCATATAGCTTTGATATAAGACAAATGTTTAGATATACTCACAAAAAATACTCGTATTTTGGACAGTTCTGTTTAGGATTGTCCTTGGTAGATTTCCTGAATGGAGCTCGGTCTTGAATTAAAAAAAATATCATTGTTAATTACAAGTGTATACTACAGAAGCGTATACTATTAGTACCACGTAATATTGTTTAAGTTGCAAATTCACATAGTTAATTCCAACTTCAATCTCTTTTTCAGCTTTAAAGTTGGCTTTTTTAAGTTGGTAATTCTAACTTTAAAGCTGGCAACTCCAACTCCAAAGTTGGATTTACATGTACATAATATTATATGTACCAACTTAATTAAAAGTTGGAAATGCCAACTTTAAAGTTGAAATTGCCATTTTTTGAAGTTTGAGTTTCCAACTTTAAAAAAAAATATTACGTTTCACCAATTCTCTTCCGTGGTATCGGTATTTTCTTTAAATTGGAAAAAAGAAAGATTTGGTCTCCGTTTATCCTAATACCTTTCAGGTACTTGAATCCTCCCTTTATGGCCTGAGCTGCCCGACCCATTAAGGATAAAGACCAGTTCAATAACCTGGGTATGGCGGTACTTGCAATGACAGCAGCAGCAGAAACGCTCATCTCAACCGCCATCTGTTAACAAAAAATGAGTAAAAAATTAATTTCGTCAGAAAATCATCTTCCAGACTGTACGATCCTCTTCTATTCTGGCCGAGACAGGGTTATATTCGGACTTTATAGCTAGAGACCGTGGTGCTTTAGACAATGTGAAAAAAAATTAATGTTAACTCAACTTAACTGGCCATTTAGTTTATCATTCTCCAAACAGTACATACACTGTACAAACTCGGTTTAACTTTATCTCTTGATCGAAGTAACAGTTTGAAAAGGAATCCAGAAAAAGCGCGCCTGGTGCCTATATAACTAGTAACACTTGTGGCGCTCAGAAAAAAAAAACTGGGATGCTGCACCCATTGGTGTGTCATGTTGTAAATTTTGAATTTACCAGGTGGCAGTAGATACAAAATTTACAACATAGTTTTGTGTTTACTGTCACCCGGTAAATTCAAAATTTACAACATGACAGGTGGACAATTTTTATTAGAATCCAATGGCATAGATCGCAGAGGCACAATACACACCCTTCTATTAAACAAGTTTTGAAAGGGTCGTTGTGGTATATTTTAGATTTGGCAATATAGAATTTTTATCTGCAAACTCGTCTAACCCGACATTACCTTTATAAATCTTATATACAGACTTCATACATATAATTATAATATGATGTTTAAAATGATTAAATTGTTTGAATTTAATGAGCTATAAGTCTTTATTGTAAACACCATACTCACCGTGTAAAGGTCCTCCTTTCCTGGACAAGGTTTGGGTTTTTCCATAAATCCCAGCCAAATGGCAAACTTCTCAAAACTGCTCAATGGTTTCTCCTCACTATATAACAATAAGGATACATTTTTCTAAATATGAATAAAATGGTAGAATTTTCAAGAAAGGAAAAAATGATCGCACATATTGCAATAAAATTTACTACATCTCAATGACAGTCTGTATTTATCATATCTTAGCTATAAAATATATAATTAGGTTTTTCTTTGTTACTAAGCAGTCAGATTAAGGATTCATAAGTTCCCCCTGCTATCATCAACTTACTTACCAGTAGAAGTATTCCTTGTGTTTGGTCGTTATGACCAGCAGCACCAAAGATAGCACTGCAAGGATGTATGTTCTCTTAGTCCAGTTGAAGACAAAGAAAGCCATGATTCAATGCTTGAAAAGGAATTCGCGAAGAATGCTTCTCAAGGAAATAATGCAATGACGTCACAATGGCTTTAATTTATTGTTACGTCACAACATTAAAAATAGTGCTGGAACCCGAAGCTGCCTTGATATTCCCCACCATGCTTCCTTACTCTCTTCCGATTTCCTCTCTGGTGCCTGTACGCTCTTCTAATGCCCCATACCATACTAGTTTTATTTTTAAAAAAATTGTACTGAAACATAAACTTTAATTTACCAAAAATAATCTGAACTTGAGGAAGAATTTGAAAAGATAATGTCTGAAAAATGCATAATTATAGCAAAGGCATGATGTTACTAGCTGTAGAATTCGGTACAATACCAGAACGTGGGTACTAATATTTGTCCAAACTTCTATAAGAATGGAAATATATGCCTTAAATTCGAAAAGCAATTGTAAGAGATCGATCTCTCATTAACTTATCTAGTTAACTCACTATCCTTATTGAGAAAGAGATCTTGTAAGTACCGGTAACTGTTATCTCTTCATTTTTATAGAGAGAATATGTATTAAGACATCTTTTACAAAAGGTTAATATTTTGTCAAAAGAAAAAAATGGTTTCTTTGGAAGAAAAACACACACAACAATATATATTTTTAATTTTATTTTAGACAGTTTTCATACATGTATGTAAATGCATATGCATGCACATGTACACATTCTAACATACAACCTCCTACATCTGGGAGGATTGTATAAAAATTACAAGGAAATTTTATAAATTAACAGTTCGTTCGAATTAATTAAATTACAACATTATAGATAGGTCCCTGATTATAGCAATAGTCTGTATAATAATCAAGAAACTCAATTCGATTAAATAAATATCCATCTTTCTTGTACAAATGTATTTCCTTGAAAATATATGTACAACTTTCTTCAAATACATAAATTAATGATCCCCCCCCCCCGTATTTCCAGTCAAAATAAAGTTGGACAGTGGTTTAAATAGGATAGTCAAGAATGAAAATATTGCTCATTTGAAAATGATCCCAACAAATGTTTCAAATGCGGCAATTTTGAAAAATTTGTGCATTTTAGTGGTTGTTCTAAAAATCCTAATTTTTGTGACTGTTTATCTTTCAATATTGCGTATCACTAGTTCACACATGGCTAATTTTAATATTTAATAATTCCTATCCAATCAGAGCCGCGGAAATATTAACATCCTTGTTTACAGAGGGCTCTGCAATCGGAAGCGTGAACAACTTCCAGTTGGCGGTGAACTCGTATACAGTTGACGTGTTCTATGAAATTTGGAAGCACGGGTGGACTGATCATCGATTATCAACATGGGTTCACTGATATCAAGATTCCGTGTATGTGTTTACTTGTCAGCTATTTTATTGTGTTTTGTGTAAGTCGTGTATTTGGGTAGTAGCAGTCGTTTTACCACAGGCTGTTGTCTGCTGATTACACCAACTCACGGATTTGTAATCATTATTTTTGTGTATATGATCACTGATAATAGATTTTTGTTAAACACAGAAACAAGAAAATGTTTGACAACATTGTGCTGTAGTAGATGTTTTGTAGTAGTTTATTAAAACTTTGAATGGCATGGGTAGCAAAATTGAACACCTGGATGAGGGGGGACCATTTAGCTGTCACTGGATCAAAATGTAAACAGTCTCAATTTTTAAATAAGTAATTTAGCTGAAAATATTCCAAGGCAACAAAAGGAAGGCACATACATATCATGTGATTGACATTTCAGAGCATGAATCACAGCATATAATCTGAGTGTTTTGCCAAGACCAAATTTTTTTTTAAGTCTCAACAGATTTTGCTGAGATTACAATGACAAGTTTTTTCTTCTGAAGTTTTGACCCAGCAGTATCAAAATAGGTATAAGGACAACTAATAATGTATTCTCTTTAGAAAAATGGACAGGCTTTTGCCTAGATCCACTTCTCTTCGTAATTAGCCTTCATGATAATATGTTTTTTCTGGAAAATGTGTAATATACATGATATAGAACTGGAAATGGCCTGCACTTCAACTAACATTTTGTCTCATATATGTCTGATTTTACTTTACAGACATGTTAAATTAACAATTTTAACATAAATGCATACAACTGTCACAAGAAAAACAACCATTATGTGTTGTTAATCCATTTTCACAAGTACTCCATCCCAGATTAAAATTTTTAGCAAATAACTCTAGATCCAAGGACGTTCGGAGCTCCTTGGGACACTGAATGGAGTGGTTTCAGCCAAGGATTCTCGATTGTGGTAGAAAAGCACTAGTCTGGTTCCGAACTACTGTGCGGAGCATTAATTTATGGGTAGGCCGGAACCAGGCTAGAAAAGCACTAGTTTAAATCCAGGAAGGAGATCATGTAAATATAGATATAAGATATATGTAAAGGTCGGTTTTCTTGTGACAGTTGAGTTTATTTATGATGAAAATGTTAATAAAAAATGTTTAACATATAATCATACAATTTTAAAATTTGATAGCATAAATTTTTGTCATTTATGACAGATTATACTTCAAATATATTTCCACATCTTATTCAGACTGAAATAGATAAATCTTGTTTTCATTAATCTGACAATAATTGAGCAAAGGTGACTAGGGTGAGCTAAGTGGCCCATATGGGCTTCATACTTTGTTTTGTTAACAATCTTTTCGTACATTTTTTGCAGAAAAAACCTACAACCTTTGAAGTTTTAGAGAGTTTGGAAAAGGTAAGACAACAAAATATGTGAAAAACTCATTTTAGCAGTCATTAAATTAAGCTACTGGTGGAAAACTTAGTCTATTACTAGCCCAAATCAACTTGTCAATTTAAGCCCATGTGCTTTAAACGACTAAGAATTTTCAATTTATTAAAAATATGAGTACATATCTTACCTCTTACATGTATCAACAGAATATTTCTTAACTTCTTCATATCTTTAAAAAATAATTTTTGTTAACATCTCTTGCCGAGACCAATTTATATTGTATCTTATAGATATTAGTGCAGCAATTTAGTATTTTCCATGTATTAATTTATTAGAATTGCTCTTTATTGATCACTTGATTTATAATGCGTTCAAAGAATCGGTATTCATGTATATTCTGTAAGTATTGAGGCTTTCAAAAGAAAAAGGGGAAGGAACAGAGAAAATAAATGGTAGGGTAAGAAAAAAGGGATACATTTTTCTTTGATCATTCAGAGAAAGGAGCTTGATTTTGGTGTTCATGTACTTATAATTGTCATTGCACTTTAATTCATGGTTCTGTTATGCTACTTGTTTAACTTAGCTTTTCTAGGTCTTTGTCTGTATTGTCAATGTTAATATTCTGATGCACTTTTTATCATGTTTTGTACATGTATATGTCAAAACATCTTTCTGTGAGTTTGAATATAAGCTGAATATCAGGGCTTTCAAATTTCAAAAAGATTAGAAACATATGGTGCTTTTTCACGATTTTAACTAAATGTGTTATCAGATTTTTCTTCAACAAATATTTTGTTTGGTACATTCATAATTTCAGCTGGGTAAAAATACCAGGTACCGATACATTTTGAAAGGCCTGGAATATGCATTCCATTTAAAAGAATATAAATATTGAGCATCTTGTAAATCTGGATCATGCATTTGTACAGCCAACTCGTGCCAATATTCCCCAATATAAGTTCAATAACCGTATAATACTGTGATATATTTTTCAGGAAATTGAGACACTGCAGAAGTTCCGTCGCGATAACCTTCAGAAACAGAAGAGCTTTATCACTAAGTTGATGCTGTATTCCATACTGATGTATATCGTGGCCTCCGTCATTTTCTATTTTTACTTCTTCCCAAACAATTGGAGGGACAGACTTCTTTATTCCTCCCCTCTTCTTATCTTTCCAGTTCTGTGAGTATAAAACTGTGTGTGTGTGTGTGTGGGAGGGGGTTGAGGGAGGGGTCAGTAGATAAGATAAGGGATATATAGCTGAAGAACTGTAGCATTACGGTTTTATATATTTGTCTTTGAGCATAACGCTACAGATCCCGTAATGCAAAAAAGGTGCAATTTAGGGTGCAATATTTTTTGCGCACTTTTGGGGAGAATTTCTCCACTTTCAGCATTGGTCAATGAACTACCTTTCACTCCCTAATTCTAGGCACATTTTTTAAAAATAATCTGTATATTTTATCCATCTCCCAACCCTTTATAGTCGTCTCTACAAGTGATAAACTCGCTTGATCAAAAATATTTGTTAGATTGCTGAAAATTCACTTCAAGTGAGTTTATTGCCTGTACAGAAACTATAAATGGTTGAGAGGTGGATAAAATATACATATTGGCTACAGAAATTGTCTAGAATTAGGGAGTGAAAGGTAGTTGATTGACCAATGCTAGAAAGTGGAGAAATTCTCCCCAAAAGTGCGCAAAAAATATTGCACCCTAAATTGCACCTTTTTTGCATTACGGGATCTGTAGCGTTATGGTCAAAGACAAATATATAAAACCATAACGCTACAGATCTGCAGCTAAGGGATATACTGTTCTCTCTATTTCTAGTATACTTCTTATATAACTATTCTTATAATCAATGCAACATTTGATATGCTTTACATCTGATGAATTTTCAGATTATTTATGCTGATACTTTATTTTTTTCTCTTTACAGTGTGTGGTTGATAAGAAAATTTCTGCACTGGTTCTTTGTAAAAAGAATAGCTAAAAATGGTATGCAGTGCCTGAAATTGGAAATGAACTTTTTTCCACCCAGAAATGTAAAGTAAAAGAAGCATGGGCTTATCTTTAATAAATGAGGTTCATTTAATTCTTTATAAAAAAAATTACAGCAAAACATGCTTACAACAAAGATGGATGAATTTGCTGTATCCGTTCAGTTTACAATATATTATAGAATTATTGGGAATGAAAATAACTTTGTTAGTTTTTACAAGTGTCAATTCATTACAAGCAAGTTTTAAAGTATTTATTTATTTTTTTATATAGATTTAGCTTTACAAGATTTGAAAGAGAAGAAAAAGAAAATTGTGAGTAGGATTTGTATAATTTTTATACATTTCCTTATTATTTTGGTGTTGTGTCTATGAATTTGAAATTATCCCTGCAGTTATCATGATTTTACTATTTAAATGTTTACTGAGGTAAAATTTCCTCCTTTATCATGTTTATACATCTGAAGTTAAGTTATTACTTATAATTAAACTGATGAAATCATGGTAATATCTGCCTTAATATAGCTCTGAATAGCAGTAAAATATGTGTTTTTCGGACCTTGTAAATGAATAAAGGTGCAAATATAGAATTCATGGAGTTTATTTTCAAGATAGGGTACCTGCCATATTTCTTCAGGGAAAAAAATTCCTAGACTGTGAAGTATTGATAAACAAAAATCAGAGTTGTTAACTAACATGTTCATTGTTTTGCAGTTAGAAGATGTAATGGAAACAGAAACCTATAAAAAAGCCAAAGAAATCTTGGAGAGGTTTGATCCTGAGAGATTTAAGGAAATGAAGGTAAAAATGTAGACACCTGTTCATTAAGAATTTTCTTTTTTCAGACACTTACAATAAATAAAGTAATACATTTATGTCCTACAATAAATAAAGTAATACATTTATGTCCTACTTTTTCAGACACCTGCACCATCAACTCCTAAACTGCCTTCCCCAGGATCAGGTAAATATCGTATACAGGGTTATTTTTGCCCTGTCTTATTTTCACCCTTTTACCCTAGCAAACAATTTTGCCCCATTTAAAATTTGTCCAGCGACATTTCTTGTTGACATATTATACAGTTTTCTCTGAATTCACCCTGTTTTAAATTTGCCCAACTTGACTGAAAGGGGCCAAATCAAAACTGAGGGCAAAAGAGTTCGGTTGCAGTATAATATGTGGAAAAATTTCTATTCACATTCAGGTTAAAGATATACAGTGGAGCCTCATTTATCCGGACGCTTTGGTTCCCAATAAATTTGTCCGGATATGTGAAGCGTCCGGATACCTGAATTACAAGTTAAACAAGACAAATTAACATTTAAAAATTCCATTCCTCGGAAAAGTCGTCTGGATGCTGAAGCATCCGGATATCTGGCATCCGGATATCTGAAGGTCCACTTTAGATTTAATTTTTATTTCTATTGTGACTGTTCACTGTCGATACAGCAATTTGCTTGTTTTTAGAATGATGACAAGTTTTAGTTTTTAAACAGCAGAAATTATAATGATTATACACTTTTAAACAACTTGGTAAAACACTTTAAACAACTTGGTAAATTACATATCATCAGTAGTGTTTCAGAATTGGAGGAAAAATACAATCGATTATGAATCGAATCGGAAACACCGTTTCGATTCATAATCGAAAGTAATCGGACATTTCTCATGTTTCTTTTTTTACATTATGAAACTCCTTAATTAGGGCCCCGCAAGGATCTGCGGGTGCCCTATAGTAATCACTCTGTCTGTCCGTCTGTCATTCTTCCGTCCACAAATTTTCTGTTTTTTCCTAATAACTTTTTTTATGGTTGACCAATTAAGTTCAAATTTGGTATGGTAGTTCAGTAGGCAGAAAGACATATTTTGATGCTAAGTTTGGTTCTCTATGTCCTCTGGTTTGGAGCTGGGGTGGTGGGGTAGATTCCTTAACTTTATATAAGAATGAATTGGCAAAGAGAGATAACTGCTGAAGATGTTCCCCTTGTAAACTGAATACTGCAAATTGAGTCCTTTGGGATTAGCTTTCCTCCTGAAGAAAATCCAAAGCATTATCTTTATCTGTCATATTGAGATGAATTGCCACCTCTGTTTGCAAATGAAATTTGTAGTCAATTTGGAATGCTATGAAAACTCTGAAACATGGAGTTAAGTATAAATGTTTATACTTTATTTTTGTTAAAATATCCTACACAATGAGTTCTGATTTCATTGAATTCTAAAAATATTTGCTGTATGTAAATTCAAGAATATTATTATCAATTTTTAAGGTACCTTGATAAAAACCTCATTCTATCATTAATGAAAAAGTTCTTCTTGTAAATTTTAATGAAAATGATGAGAGAGAAGTACAATTAATCCCTTGGGATTAATTATTTAGCCAGATTAGCCTGCTGCAGAAAATTTGGAAGGCTTATCTTTAGCTGTCACTTTAAGATTAATGAAAACCTTTTTCTGCATTTGCTGTTTGTTTTGAAGTTAAGGTCAAGCCTTCATGATATTTGCATTCATTGAAGGAACATATAGAGTTGTTCTGAATTGTTTTGAATCATTCCGCAAGCTGCACCCTTATAATTCTATCCCATGGCTGGGCCCTTGCTGATTGGTCAGTTTTCTAGTTTTGTATTGTGTTATTATTAAGAACTGCAGTAAAGAACACATAGGCCAATATTTCAGTTTTAATGAATATGGTAATTTTCTACAATTATTCAAGGAAAGGATAACACTTGTTTAAATATCAAAGAAAAATGATTTTAATAGTACATGTATATATAAAATTATGAAACTGATAACTTGTAGACAATTATATGTTTCATTTTTTTTAATAACATTTAAAATGTTTATAATTAAGCTATATTGATCAGTTTAACACGTTGAAAATTTTGATTAAAGGTTTTGATTTTTAAAAGATGATAATTTTCCTTAAAATTTTATTCCTATATATTAGGAAAAAATTAAAGTAAAAGTTCAACAAGTTGTCTACCTTCATAAATGTTCACATTTGAATGGGTATGCACAATAAAAATAACACTACTTCTTTTGAATTCCTTATATATGATTTTAAAAAATGGTAGCATAATGTTTAACTTCTGACTGGCCTCTTAATATTTAAACTATAAAAAAAATAATACATAAAATGTGAGTGGAGAGTAGAAAATATCGTTTCATATGAGAACAGAGGAAATTCAGCTTAAAAGAAGATTTTTAGCTCACCTGAGCCGAAGGCTCAAGTGAGCTTTTCTGATCAAAATTTGTCCGTCGTCTGTCGTTGTCGTCGTCGTTGTCGTCGTCGTTGTCGTTGTTGTCGTTGTCGTAAACTTTTCACATTTTCATCTTCTTCTCAAGAACCACTGGGCCGTTTTCAACCAAACTTGGCACAAAGTATCTTTGGGTAAAGGGGATTCAAGTTTGTTAAAATGAAGGGCCACGCCCTTTTCTAAGGGGAGATAATCATGATTTTGAGAAAAATTAATGGCATTTTAACAAAATCTTCTTCTCAAGAACCACTGGGCCAGGAAAGATGAAACTCGTGTGGAATCATCCATAGGTAGAGTAGATTCAAGTTTGTTCAAGTCATGACCCCCGGGGCTAGGGCAGGTCCAAAATGGCCGATCAAAGTTTTACATAGGAATATATAGGAAAAATCTTTTAAAAATCTTCTTCTCAAGAACCACTGGGCCAGGAAAAATGAAACTCATGTGGAATCATCCTCAGGTAGAGTAGATTCAAGTTTGTTCAAGTCATGGCCCCCGGGGGTAGGGCGGGGCCAAAATGGCCATTCAAAGTTTTACATAGGAATATATAGGAAAAATCTTTAAAAATCTTCTTCTCAAGAAGCACTGGGCCAGGAAAAATGAAACTCATGCGGAATCGTCCTCAGGTAGAGTAGATTCAAGTTTGTTCAAGTCATGACCCCCGGGGGTAGGGCGGGGCCAAAATGGCCGATCAAAGTTTTACATAGGAATATATAGGAAAAATCTTTAAAAATCTTCTCTAGAACCATTGAAACAGGAAAGATGAAACTCATGTGAAATTATCCTCAGGTAGTGTAGATTCAAGTTTGTTCAAGTCATGACCCCGGGGTAAGGGTGTGGAAAAAATGGCCGACGAAAGTTTTACATAGAAATATATAGGGAAACCTTTTAAATCTTCTTTTCAAGTACTTCAAAGCCAGGATTAGTAATATTTGTATGCAATCATCCTCGGGTAATGTAGATTCTAGTTCGTTCAAATTATGATCCCCTTGGGGGTTAAAATTCCCCCCCCCCCCCCAATTTAAATTAACTTTCAGTTCTGATCTGATATGTGTTTTTTCCTAGCTGATGTGCTCAGGTGAGCGCTGTGGCCCCTGGGCCTCTTGTTTTAAGTGGTGCTCTTAATGGTTATATTTAGTCATCAAATTCTTTTGCTGCCTATATGAATTATGTCTGATGGAAGGGAATATTATTTAGATTAAGCCATAATTATTATTTTCTAAGCATGTTTACGAATTTTTCGCTGACTCAGTTACCAAAGGTTACAAGCACAGTTTAGTACAGATGACGGTCAGGAACTTGTGTGCACATGGAAGATGCATGAAAAATAATCAAAGTACCATCTTTGTACAAGAGAAAAAAGGTGCATAACACGAAAAAAATACAATAATTGTTAAGATTTAGCATTATGTTTAAAGTATCTATATATATATATGGCGACAATCGATTTTGCTGTTAAGCTATTGATTGTCGGCATCGCCTAGCTTCCAACGACGATTTTTCGATCGTCGGCGACTATCGCTGAATCACTAATCATCAGATGATTGAATGGATTTACTTTTTTCTTGGAATGGAATTTTTCTTTTTTCAGTGATTTGCTTTTGAGCTTGGTACCAATGTATGGTCATGCATACACTGACGTTGCTAACGGTTGCAACTCTTAAGAATTAGAAAAATTTTTTGAAAAATTAAAATATTGATCATGCATTTCTAAAAATTTTCAGATATAAGACAAAGAGTCAATGCCAGGATGGCGACTATTGGACCAACAGGAGGGACAAACCCCCGGCCGGCCACACCCTACCCCAGGGCCAAGACCCCAGGGATGGGGCTCCCTATGCCTAAACCATACACAACCCCTAATATACCAGGGCAGATCAGACCAAGAATGTTAGCTTCACCACAACAAGGTAAACTGATACAAATTAAAACCTGTCTCTGTGTTCTTTATATTCAGAAAATGAAATTATGGATTTTACTCACCTTTCTTAAAAAAGATTATCATTTTTTTTTAAAATAATATTACTAGTGAATAATATAAGCAGATAACACAAGAAGGTATCCAATACTGTAAGGAATATTTTCATGAAAATTTTTTGCTTTCCTTGAAAGCATTTTAGATACATGTAGGACTCCAAAGTGCGATGGGACTCCAAAGTCTGATGGTCATGCCAAAGTCCGATAGTCTGCGCTAAACCCCGATGGTTTGCCACGCCAAAGTCAGATGGCGTGGAAAACAATTAACATTTATGACGTCATAGTACTACAGCGCCAAACCTCAATGCCTCGCCATACCAAGGTCTTAAATAAATAAGTATAAATAAATAAATGCGAAAACTAACCCTTATCTCTCAAATAGGTGCAAGACTAACCCTAAACGCTCAAAAAGTGTTTATCAACTATAACCTAGATATCTTGGGTGGATGCGAGACTAACCCTATTCACTCGACCAGTGTGTGTGGACAAATCTAAATCTCTCATGTTGGTGCAATGCAAGGACTAACCCTAATCAATCGAGTGGTGTGCGAGGACTAATCTTAATATCTCTGGAAGGTGCAAGCAATAAGCAAAATCAATGAAATTGCATTCGAAGACCAATTCAGAAGTGATGGCTTTTGGATGCAGGACAGACAATGGCATCAAGGATTGACGTCAAATTATTGTGATGTCATAAACGTTGATTGTTTCTATGCACCATCAAACTTTGGCGTGTCAGACCATCACACTTTAGTTCAGCGCATCTCATAGGAAACAAGCCATGGGACTTTGGCTTGACCATCGGACTTTGGCGTCCGTAACGACAGCAGACCATCTGGCTTGGCTTGATTTTGGTGTCACCATTGGACTTTGGAGTCTTACATGTATACCAAAAATCGCTTTGTCACCTATTGTGTACCATACAAATAATGTTTAACTAACTTAAAGTTAGAACCCAGAGATTGCAAAAGTAGCATTATACAGATTAAATAGAATGGGGTTAACTTTGAATTGAAAAATTCTTGCAATAATTTTGATAAGCCAAAAAAAATAAGGTTAAATAGGATCTGTCATAAACACAAATGCCTATACAGTTGTGATAAGTACATTTAAATGAAGTTTGGAAATTTTAGTACCAATAAGACCTACACTTTATAAATGAGAAGATACTTCACCTTTTGTTTCATGATTTTGATCTGTAGCAGGCCCCTCATCTTTGACCAGGCCCATACCTCCACGGGACCGAACAAAAATGGACCGAGTGTTGGAGTATCTGCTGGGAGATGGACCACAACACAAGTATGCACTAATCTGTCAGAAGTGTGCATCCCACAATGGAATGGCTCTGAAGGAGGAGTTTGAATACATTGGTACTTGACTTTGAATTCTTTGCTATTGATATTGCTTTAATATATTTTAACTATACAACTTAATTATTTTTCACCAACAAATTCTTTAATTTGAGATTACTTCAATAAAAGTTTAGTTCAGATAATTTTCACCTCAGTAGAGTGTGACATATCAAAGCAATCGAAACAAAGCCCTATGTTGTCTCTCTCTTTCTTAGCCTTTAGATGTGCTTATTGTCGATACTTCAATCCTGCAAGAAAACAGCGGCCCACTGCACCAAAGCTGGACTTTGAAACCCCCAGTAAATCATTCACAAAATCAGGTATGTAATATGAATTTTACTGTAATGATGCTTTGAAAAGTGCCTTTGCAGATCAGATACTATGCCATGATCCAAAGGTGAATAATTTCTTAATAATTTATTCATTAGACCCATTAATTATTTCAAATTTTCAGTGGGTTGAGGAATGTAATTCATGGATAAATGTTTTATAGTTTATATGGCCTGAAAATGTAATCCTGGTGCATCAAGGAATACATGTAAGTGAAAATTTATTAATACCCATAACATAAGGAAGACAGAATTACTTTAGATATTCTTGTACAGGTATTAGGGAAGAAGAAGATGAAGAAACAGAAGAGAGTGATACAGAATCTTTAGAAGAGGAGGGAGAGGACAAGACCACCAATTCTACCTCCTCTACAAAAGAGTCTACACAGGAAATGAAGGTTACCTCAACCAGTATACTGCGGGAGGAAGAAGCAGAAGAGAATCCAGATGAATCCATGGAAACAGACCAGAGAGAACCGGTTCAGACTCAGCTTTCAGATCACTCAGAACCAGATGATTTTCATCATATTGATCCAGTGAAAGATTTTCAGGAGAAAACATGATTTATGCAGTGTCTGAAAAGGTGTAAATTTGAAGGTTTTCTTGGTATGCAAATTCCATTTTTCAATGTTTCTCATCTTTATTTAAATTTGCTCCCTAAACCATAAAAATGTTTTGGTTTTTTTTTTTTTTGTCTTCTAAGCTAATTAATTGGCAAGCTTTGACGATGGATTTTTATTTTTTGAGGGGAGAGAGGGATGTAATAACAATTGAGACTAATTTTCATTTAGGACTAAACTATAGTTGTAATTTTACAACATATTAACTTATGATAAAACAGACATTGTTTGACTGAGCTCATGGCTTTTGTTCTGCAAGATTTCATATTTTATTCCAATCATAAAGATAGTCAGCCTCGGCATCATAGCATCTTGAATCCTCCGTTATTTCAAAGTTTTTTTGTCTAGTATAATTTTCTTGAGAATGAGGCTTAACTGTAGTATGTTTCAATAGAAGGAAGTTCATTTGTTTTTTGGCCAGTTATTTTTAAAGAATTATTACAGAAGAATAATATTGATAGTTTATTAATGATATACAGAGTGTATCAATCTACATGATTTATGCTGCAAAATACTCAAAAATTGAAATTAAAATCAAAATTGTTATGTTAAGACAATTTAGGTTGTACATGTATGTTTCTGTAATTGGTGAAAGACGATGTAATTTATCATTGTCTAAAATTTATACAGTTAATTCTCGATAAACCGCCACCTTTTGTGATTTAGAAATCATGGCGGTATAACGAATTTGGCGATGAATTGAATTTCCCATCTTCTGGAACATGTGGAAATCAAGAAGTAGAGTTACCGTTCTTAGAAATATCATTTAGCGTTTCTATTCTTATTATTACATGTACCTGTATACAAAAACATATTTCTGATTAAAAATACTTCAAGTAATTTTTTTTAATGTACGAATTCGCTAAAACAATATGTGCAGTTATGAAATAAAGACAAGTACATAGGTGTGCATTTAAGTTTGCAGTTCTGCTATTGAAAAAAAAAAAACAAAACATGCTGAGTCGATCGTCGTGATATATTGCCGATAGAAAGTAAAATGAATTCTTGAATAAATGTATTGTTTATGGCAACATTGTTAATTAAACATTCACAATTTATACCATATAATTATTTTTTTCAGCAAACTTTGCATTGTTTCAAGCAGAGATCTTCTAAATAATATAGTTATCGGCGTATTTTAACAACGACCGCTTTCGTTGTTAAAGCCGTGACTGAATAATTTTTATTAAACAGAAAACAAAATTATTATAACAGTTCAAGTTAAAATTATTGTTTATTTAGTTCTTGTTAAATTACTTAATTGCTTGTACCTTGTCTGCCTTAGCATGCTTTACAACAGGGATAGTGTCAACCAATTAGCCGCGCTTCACTGACCACACGCACCTGTGGCGGTATATCGAGATAATTGACACTTAAAAATGGACGTTTGTTGTGAAAACAGGGATTTGTGGGAAATATATGCGAAAATGGCGATGAATCGAATGGCGATAATTCGAGAATTGACTGTACTGTGGTTCTCGCTCCTTTATTTTGGCTGATTAAATATGATCCCCATTGATTAAAATTTAATTAAACTCGGTTATAAGTAAGTCATTAGTACCTATGAAATTACTTCGCTATATCAGTAATTTGTTATATCCATGTAAGGAATTTGTTAAATGTAAACAGCTGGGGATCCAAGATAACTTCACTATATCGGTGAATTCACAATATCCGTGTTCATACTAAAGTTTTACTGTAACTGCTTTCAACACATAATTGCTGCTTCTTTAAAAATGTGACTGTTGAGGAAGAAGGAAATTTTCAAATATTTTTCAAGATAGCAACAAAATTTTATTTGATTACCATCTGTGTTCAGTAGTTTTTCACCAAAGAACATTGAGCATTAATGAAAATCATTAGAGTGTGTGATTTTAAATTTTCTTGTACATTTGCTGTAGGATTCTATGGTGAGTGCAATTTACTATCATTTCAGGGATAATTGAAAATGATTTGCAGCTAATTGAAATTATTTAAGCACCAGTAGTTATGTTATGTTTGTTAGCCTTAAATTTTGTTTGTAATAGAGGTCATTATATATACTTAATTTTTGTGAACCAAAGGGTGCAAGAAGTGAGTACCATGTCTAAGAAAGTGCTACTTTTGGAAACAAATGTATTTATGTGTTTAGTGTAACTATTGTATTAATCAGTTGTTAAATTCGTGCTATTTTACTGTTATTTTTTCAAGGTTAGAAAATCTATACTTATATGCATATTATACCATCTAAACCTATGTATTGGAATTGTATCATCATCTCTATGATTTTCATTGGGTTAGGAGGAGAATAATTCTATCAATATATTAATTATGAATCAGATTTTTGTTAAAATCTGATAATTTTATTTTTGTTTTTGTTTGGAATATTTTGATGACAGAGTATGTATTAGTGTCCCAGTCAGGGAATATTTACTGGTATGATAACAGTTAAGGGAAATATTTATCCAAATGCTCACATTCCAACAAACCCCAGTGCTGTGTTTATTATTTATTTATATCGATTGTATGATAGTCCATAAATATGTTTGATTTACACACTTTAATTTAAGTGCAAAAACGATTGAAAATTTAGTGGGAAAGTTAATTAATGTTTTTCATTTTGTGTGTGCCATTTTGTTTTTTTTTTTTTTTTTGTTGAATTTTTATGGTTTCTTTCATTTAAGTTGTTCTTTTTGTATGTAACCACATTGTGCTTACTAGTTTAAAATTGTTTCTGTACATACGTAATACAGACCTGTCTGCTCTCCTTGTTTTCTCTTTAAATTGCCAATTATTGCCATGATTAAGTTTATTTTAAAACATACATGTATCTTCTGTGAGTTGCATGTAAACAATGAGTTTATTTCTTTCATAAGAAACCTTTTAAATTTTCTTCAGCATAAAAGTCCAATCTTGCAGAAAACTATGGAAAATGTGGGTTGGCAGGTCTGTTAACTCTGTCTTTTGTTCCAAGTCCTCAAGAGTAACCACCTTCTCGAAGTAAATGTATTTTTATGTGGCATACTTAAGAAGAAAAAAAAATGAATTCATAGCAGTTGTTTTTGTACTCTGCATAATATATTTTTCCCCATATGTGTTTCAGTGGGACATGGGTAGTTTTAATTGAATCATTGTTTTAATATTTCATTTATGGTAAAATTAGCTAGTCTACATTTACCGAGTCTAGATTAACATGAATTTCGATTATGATATTTCTTTAATTATTATGCAGTCCACATATACAATGTATGAAATTTTGATTCTGAAATTACTGAGTGTAGATTAAAGAAAAATGTTTAACTGTTTGTAATAAATTGTATTCTTGTACTAGTCACTGCTGCATGGTAACTCTACTGAATTTTGTGTAATGCTATGTTGTCAATTTTGTGCCAATTTTGCCTCCCTTTTTCAAGTGAAGTGAGGCCTGATGTTTGTTTAACATCCAATAAATTGATTGTGCTGTTGAACTTGTACATGTAAAAAATGGAATATCTGATTGTAGAATATTCTCTATATTCTGGATAATTGTGTTAACAATTAAACTCCAAGAAAAATATTCGCCTGGGTTGATATTTACATATGGTGAATGACAAACCATATTCACCTCCAAAGAAGTCCATAATTGTGTAATATTCTCTAGACCTATATTCTAAAACTGTGTTATTCTCTGAATAATATTGAATATTAGAATATAGAATATTACTCAATTATCTGAGAACATTTTGTTTGACTTAAAACTGATGCTACATTTAGTGTTAACAGTGACATTTATAAAAGATTATAATAGGAAAGCAAATGTTATTAATCTATTTTGCATTAACAATTAAAAAAAATCTACAAGTGCTGTAACAATTATTACCACCTTGACCATGTCAATTTTCATATGTTAATATTTATGAATATATTAATCTCCGTTTGAATTTTTTGTATTGTATGGTATACAAATAGTTCATACATGATTAAATTGTTGAACCTAACCATTATTGTTTTTATTCTGCTTGCTTTGCATACTTATCCAATTTTAAATCTAATGAGTGGTATTATACCTCACACTGAAGACTTGCTCTGTTGCAAGTGTGTTGCTGAAAGGCTGCAGGAAGTTTGAAAGAGGCAAAGACACAGTTGCAATGTATTGTGAAAGGACGTTTAAAAACTTTTTTTGTTTGAGAATTAACAATACTAGCGGGAGGTTATCACACTACATGACAATTTCATGGACAATTTACCCTTGCTTTTAGCAAAAGTTGGATACCGATGTATTAATAAAACTACAATTAAAGAAGCCAGAAAATAAAACTAACACACCAACTTCGTCAGTTCCTGTTCAGTGTACTGTTTTGTGTGTAGTCTTAGCAAATCAAACATTAACACTAAGGGAGGTGGCTATTGGACATATAACTTCTTTATCTTGGTCACACTTTCATGAAAAAGATGTATAGTGGAAATTTAATTTGACAATCAGAAGTGACATCAACTAAGTTCAATGGTCTCTGAGCCAGTTTCCAATTCACAAAAAGTCATATGACAAAGATAAAAATTTTACATCTCTCGTACATAATATCTTTGTTAAAAATAATTTTTAAAAACCTTATTCGCAATATATATTGTTATGCATTAGAAATATGGTTTTTGATAACCTACTTAAGCTTAAAAGACACTTTTGTCTTTGTCATGGTATTTTGTGAAAAGGTGCACTGCAGTCTATGTTAGCAAATGGGGCAAAAAGGTATTTAAAGCTCACCTAAATCAAGTTCAGGGAAAACGCAAAACCAATAGCACTGACATCTAAGGTGTTTAAAGAACTCTGCCCAATGTAAATCAGTGATGCATGGATGCTGTTTCTAGTCTGTATCCTGTTCTAGTTAATGTTTCAGATGCTGTGATTTCAGCTAAAGAATGATCAGGTTAATGTTGAAAGTTTTTGGGGCAGGGCTCATTTCATGAGACCATTATTGGCCAAACTTGCTTGGTTGAAACATACAAGGATACACACAAACAGACTTGCTTGGGATGCCGAATCTGACCGCCATTTTCATTACGAGTGACCAGGTCCAAGGTACTGGACAGATTCTATTATAAGTAACAAGCTAAATTTTCACAAATGCTGCACCGATGGTTCATCCATGGGTGTACACTGGACTAATGCTTTGAATACTTCATCTCATACTTTTGAATGATTGACCAAGTTACCATTTTTGGAGCAGTCTCAGTCAAGTGTCTTGGAAGTCCCACTAATAACAATGGATGAAGCTCTGAAAGATAAGCACATTCAAACTTGCTTCAGATGCTGGATTTGACATACCAGTACTTTATAATAGTCCATTCCCAAGTAACTGCAAGCCCTATCAATTTTTAAAGAAGTGCTTTTATAAACAATCTACATCAAACTACTGTATACAGGGAAATTTTCACCCCCAATTTATTTTCGCCCTTGTCACAAGTGGGCGAATTCAAAGAACACAGTATAAATTCTTACACAGAACTCGGACAGGGCGAATTTAAAATGGGTCAGATTAGTAAGCAAGTGTATAAGGGCGAAAAATAAAACAAGGCGAAAATAACCCTGTATACAGTATCACCAATGTCCTACTTTTTTGTGATCGATAACACACTTACGATTTGGTGTATTTGTTTTATTCCATGTTTCTCTTGCTTTGAGCAACATTGATGTTGTAACAAGGCATTAACAAAATAAAGGTTAATCAACATAAAAATTGTGTTCCTTTCAGAAAATTGTTACCATACATGCTAATATTACACCCCTAACAATCAATAAAACAACATTCACACATCTCTCTTAACGAACACATCATGCTATGAAAATAAGAATTTTTCATCCAAAAACACGAAAACTGCTTTTGACAAAAAAATCTGTTTTCATTTTTACTAAGCATTGATATAAATATGCCTAATAAGCCTCTTATTATTTAAGATGAATATCCCCCTATCAAATTACATTGTATATTGTTTTAAAAAACTAAGCAGCAAAAACATTCAGTTTATCTTTAAACAAAATATAATTCCAGGGGGTTTAAACATAAATACGACCATATGTAAACATTAAAATTGTAGCACTGTCTGGACACACAAACACACCATACACGAATCACCAGAACACCACAATATAAACTGATATGAAATGTTATTTTGTGAAACATAAAATGTATCACATAAAAGCACACATCTCCACGTCCAAGTTGCATAAAAATGTCTGACTAGGCATCAACTGTAATGCTTCTCAACATATCCATGTATTTAAATAGAATTCCACATATTCACATAAATTTGCATAAATGGGACATTCATCAAAGCAATGATCAGAAAATCACAATGTTATGTTCCACATATTATGATTAATACTATACTTGGCACTGGGTCACTGAGTTAGTTTCTATCACTGCCTTACGATACTTGGCAGTAATAGGCGGTTCCCAACTATAACAGGTCCTGCTGCATGTTGCAGTCCTCCAGAAAGCACATGGGGTGATGCTGCATGAAGCTGAGCAGCCGCCAGTTGCTGCTGAGCTAACAAAGGATGCTGAATAAGTGTTGGTTGTGCAAGTCCAACATGAACACCTCCTAAGGGCATCTGTGAATGTAAAGCAGAAGGCAAGTGAGCAGGCTGGGCCCCAGCAGCAGCTGCTGCAGCTAGAGCTGTTATGGAGGAGGAAGCTGATGGGTGGGCAAAAACTGGAGCTCCAGAAAACAGGGGATGACCAGCTTGTGAAAGACTTAAACCAGATGCTTGAGAAAGGGCTATAGTTTGTCCCAAAGCATTCTGTCCTAGAGTCACACCCTGTGGTAATGCCATTCCTTGTGGTAATGTCATTCCCTGGGGTAATGCCATTCCCTGCTGTAAAAGTACATGCTGTGGGTGCCCAGCTTGAATCAGTTGTGGGGCTAGTGTTAGTCCTCCAACGCCTGCCATTTGTGGTTGTGCAATAAGAATTGTTGGTTGAGCAATGGACAGTGAAGGAGATGGTACAGCCACTAAACCTTGTGCTAACTCTTCTGAAATTGCATCCTCTGATCCATCTAGATCTTCCTCCTCCTTTTTGGGTTCCTCTTCCTCGGACTCAGATGATTCGCTAAAAGGTTCACCAGCCTCCAATTTCTTCTGTCTCCTCATTTGTTTGTTGGCATGTTTCTGAGCCTGTTCCTGCAGACGTTTATATTGCTCTGCCTGCTCAGGAGGTATAACAATGGACGGATTGGGAGCAATTTCTTCTACTGGTTTTTCTTCCTCTTTGGGAGGTTCTGGAGGTGGTGGTGTAGAAGTTTTAGGTGGAGGAAGTGGAGGATGTCCATAACCTGGAGGTGGCCTCATTGGAGGATACCTTGGTCCATGGTAGCCATCATGCATTGGGCCCATTCTAGGTGGCCCATATCTCATGTCATGATGTGGTGGTCTTCTAGGTCCATAAGGTCCCATGGGCCCCATTCGAGGAGGTCCATATCTCATGTCATGAGGAGGTGGATACCTCATGTTTGGATGCATTGGTCCTGGCATTCTCTCACGAGGTCCATATGGCATTGCATACTGAGGAATAGGCATGCCATAGGGTCCAATCTCCTGCTGCTGCTGCTGTGATGGAGGGGGAGGGGGTGGATTTGCAGATGCAGTTGACGTTTTTGTGTCTGCAGTCGGTAAAGGAATGTCATTAAAGTCAGTACCTTCAGGAACATTTTTGTTTTCCTTTTCAGCTTGCTTACTTGCTTCAATTCCTTTCTTTACTAAGTCTGAGTGTTGTTGTTTTTTGTCCTGGATTTTCTTTACAAGATTTTCTGCAGGTTTTTCTTCATCATTAAAGTTTGGCAAGGGAATATCAAGAGGATCCTCTTGTTTGGCTTTTTCTACGTCACTACTGCGTATTCTATAATGCTTCTTGGGACTTTCTGTGTCTGATGAATGAGAATGCCTTGATGAATGACTATAAGTGCGAGAACGATGCCGAGATCTTGAGCGTCTGTATGACCTTGATCGTGACCTTGAATAACTAGAACTCCTACTTCTGCTCCTTGTGTAAGATCTATAAGACCTGGATCTTGAACGTGATCGTGAACTTGAATATGACCTTGATGAACGGGATCTTGATCTACTGTAGTCAGAGTAACTACTGTATGAAGAACTAGAGTGGTGTCTTCGCCTGGATCGTGACCTTGTCCTTGACCTTGAGTATGATCTTGAGTGTCTGGAGTCATAGGAAGATGAGCTATAGGACCGTCTGCTTCTGCTCCTTGACCTTGAATAACTTCCAGAAGATGACCTGTGACTTCTACTGGAGTGGCTGTGACTTCTTGATCTGCTGCGGGAATCCATACTGGAATACCTGCTTCTTGATCTCTTACTCTTTTTTTCTGATTTTCTTGACTTCCTTTCCTGAACAACTTTCTCTTTCGAAGTATCAGGTACACTTTTCTTTAACACAGTCTTATTCACTGCTTTATTTTGTTGTGATTTCTTCTTCTCTGCAACCTTTTCCTGTTGTTCGGTTTCACTCTCACTTGTATCCCACTTGGACTTTGGGTTATTGGGTACCTTAGCTTCAAACATATCCTCCATTTTGCTCCAAGTATCCTCTGTAACATTATCCAGCTCTGGCATTTGTTTTGGGGTTACCTTCTGCTTCTTAGCTGCTATCACAGGAGTAGCATTAGCGCTGGATTCACTGGTTTGGCGCTTCCTCTGAGATGACAAGCTTTTCCTTTCAGACCCACTACTACCTTGCTCTTTCTTGACCTTTTTAGCTGCGACAGGTTCCTTTGCTGCAGCTGGAGAGCTTTTACTTTTATCCATTGGAGACTGCTTTACAGTTTTTACTGGAGAGTCATCAGATGTCATTTCGTCTGTGTCATGCTTACGTTTCTTTTCATTTTTCACTACAGTCTGTTTCTGTGTATCTTTGACAACTTTCTTATCCACATTTTCATCACCACTACCAGATTTCACACTTCCTTTACTTTTCACCCGTTTTGGTTTTTCCACTTCTGCTGCCTTCTCCTCATCTGATGAATCACTTTCTTCCTTGATCTTCTTCTCTTTCTCTTTGTTACCTTCATCCTCATGATGGGATTTCTTTTTCTTCTTCTTCGACTTCTTGGTTTTCTTCCTCTTCTTATGCTTGGACTTTTTACTTTTGCTGTCCTCCAAATCAGAATCAATACTATCTTCAACATCACCCACTTCAGCCTCAGAGTCATGGCCATTATCATCAACATCTGCCCCCTCAATTGTTTTCTCATTTTTGCTTTTCTCTTCAGCCTTCTCATCCTGGTCTTTTGAGCTTTTATGCTTCTTCTTTCTTTTCTTTTTCTTCTTTGACTTCTTTCCATTTTCTTTTCCACCAGATTCTTTCTCTTCTTTGTCATTATCATTTTCTTTCGCTTCATTATGATGTTTGCTTTTCTTTTTCTTGCGCTTTTTCTTGTGCTTGCTACGACTACGTCTAGAAGACTCTGCCTTCACCTCCTTTTCTTTCTCCTCTTGATCTTCTTCCATCTTCTCCCCATCGCCCTTCTCATCCACTGAAGTTTCAGACTTTATGGCCTGCAATGCTGTGATGTCATTTTTAAATTTCTCCAAGGATGCAGGTTTTCCAGACAGTAACTCACTAAAGTCAAAGGAGAGGGGGTTACAGCTGTAACTAATGCGAGGCTCAGTGGTGGTGACCTTCACCATTTCTGTGGGCCAATCTAATTCTGTAACCTCGTCCTTACTCATCACTTTCAAAAAGTTTTCCATCAGAACTGGTCTGAATGAATTGATTTCCCTGGGTTCCTCTGGTTTTACGTTCTCTTTGGGAGATGGTGTGTTGCTGCTGTTCCTGGGTTCCTCTTCACCATTGACCTCTTCATCCTTCTCCTCTGGAAAGGCTGCAGAAGATCCAACTTTACTCCCCATTTTCTTGAAAGAAAAGGAAACGGCAGCAGAATTCTTCTCCCTGAAAGATTGAAATGAAGAGTAAAGCAGTTGTAACCCCTACAAAAATGTAGTAAATTTTGAATTAGAATAAAACAAGCAAAACTCACTTCTCTGAATCATTTTCAACTTCTGGGGTGTTTTCATCCTTCTCTTTGACTTCATCTTGTTTCTATAAAAGAAGTTAATCAAAAGAGTTAACTTTTCAGCCCAAATACATGAAAGCAAGAATATTTCTGAAATTGAAAATATGTCCCTGGAATGTCTTTTTTGTTATTCCTAATACCTTGGCTCCTCCTTTGAGTGGATGCTCCACTTCAAATATGGGCGAGTTTCCACCACTGAGCTTAGCATCTGTCTTTTCCGCAGGTTTGTTGGCCTCCAATCGTCCAACTGTGATTCGTCTGCGTTTCTCCTGCAAAACAAAGGTATATGTTAATAGAATGATCTTTAACTCACAAAAAGATAAATCAAGGCACTTGAACTCATACACAGGTGTTGCTCATAATTTGAACTGTGACTGAAACTGGTTCAATTTGCCATACTAAAAATAAATTCCAACTTTTAGGGTAAAATAACTCAATACACTGTACAAGGAATTTTGTAAAACTTAAAACTATAACATCAGAATTACTCACCTCTTTCACTGGAGCACTTGGCTGTAATTCAGACTTGACTGTAATTTTACTTTTAACGTCAGATTTTCCTGTTAAAGATAGAAATCAAAGCAGTTAGAGTCAGCCCAAAACAGCCAATTTCCTGGTCATTAAAATAATACATTATGGCTGGTATATAAAATAGCAACCCTATAATGCAGGCAGGAGGTACGTACTACACAGCAACTATCATCTAAATACATCAAAAAACTCTTTTTTTTATTTTCAAACAGGAAAGGAATAGGAATACAGATTATATATACATATATATAAAAATATATGCCTGTGGAGTGTTACCTTTGTGAAGAAAAAAAAACAATTAAACAGATAAATCATTATCTGATATTTTGGCTACAAATCCATAACCATGGTTACCACCGAAAGCCGATAATGCCAAATTGTGACAGATTTGAAAATGGTGTTAAAAAAGAGAAACATACACACTTGCTAACAACCCTTTCTACCATCAGTTGTCGAACATTTACCATCAAAGTCAAACAAGTAAAACGATTAGGTAAAGTTACTACAATAACATGCATTATAATTTTTCTTTTGAATGACAAACTTCTTTTGGCCCAGAGTGTTAGCAAGGTTTTCTGTAATTATGCCTAAATGATGCCCTACAGTCATGCAGATTCAAGATCTCCCATATATAAGCCACTACTTCAAACAAGGGGGGAAATTAGTAGGCCAAATATTACAGACAAAATCCACATCGGGGGGCCTCTCTTGATTACAAGTCATATTAACAGACATGTTACATGTCACAAGCAGATATGTATACCAATAATGTTCATGGTGCAACAATGAACTCTATTAACTCAAAGTATCACTTTATACATTAATTTTTATTTAATTCTTAAAATTATTTACTTAAAGCTAGTGTAAAAATTTTAAATTTTTAAAATTAAGTTAATTAAATGTAATTGCCCATTGAAACACCATGAAATTTGTAAGTGAATGAAGTGAAACATGTTTTGAATTGTTTAAAAATAAATAAAGGAAATAAATAGAAAAATATGAATGAAACAAACTTCTGGAAGTGGGCAAAGCACACTTGCAAAATAGAACAAAACATGTTTCTGAGGTGGATTTGGTGGGGGGTTTGTACAAAATCTTTCAAGATCCACTTCATTTTTCAGGAGTGACAGCATTACAAAATTTTAACTTTGAATTGAAATAAGTTTGTCCAACTAAATTTTAATCAATATTAGTACAGTGCATTCAAAAATGAAAATGAAAGTGGGTCACTTTAAAACTGAAAGTGAAAGTGGATCTCTGCTGGATGCAGCAAGACAAGTGTATGAAACAATGAAAAAGTAACACCACTACATACACAAAAGCATGGATGGTAAATCCTGTTAACAAAATAAATCAGGCTAGCAAAATACAGGCAGAATTCACGATTACATTTAGAAAGAGATTACATTTGAAATTTGAGTTCTTTACTTCTTTGAATGCAATTTAACGAAATGTTAACAAGTATTATAATTGAAAATTTCATCTGCCGAGAATTTAAGAATAAATATAATAGAGCAAATCCTGGATTTCACCAACAACAATTATATTACAATGTCTATATAGTCACATTATGAAGGTACTAAAGAAAGAGAAAACTTGTAAAGACTGAGGTTACCACAAGTCCTAAATATTGTCCACTGGAAAATTAACAAACAAGATCAACTTATATTCCCCAAGAAAAGTTTATACTTAAAAAAAACTAGAATATTTCAATACTTTAAAATTTAATGATAAATTATAACAAAATAAAGATGTTTACATTTTTAAATGATAAAAACTTCAACTATTATTTATAAGCAATATTAGTGCAAACAACCCAGGTCGGCTGAGCGTTTGATTCTGTGAACTATATACAGTGTCAAAAACTGTGAATGACTAGGTTACCAACATTCACTAGTTTGGTTTAGCAAGTGAATAATGCTTCATGATTATCTTTTGCATTTTATAGACAGGCACACACAAGAAGTCATTTCATTAGAGTTATAACTGATCCAGTGTAAGTATTAATCATATATATATACAAAAATACAAAATCTAAACTAGATAAATGAAAAAAGAAGAAAAAAGAGCCAAAGTCTTCAACCTTAGATTGATCATGCAAATTTATTTTTGGATTGTTAAAAAATAAGACAGAAAAGAAAACTACACACATATGACCGTTCTCACATGGTCAGAAAAACTCTGCAATGGTATATTAGATTTCATATCTTGTGTTTTTGTCTCAATCTCGGCATGCACTAAATTTTACACAGTCTACAATCCTAGTACAATATATGCCATACACAAAATATGCAAAGCCCAAATTAGTATATATATAGTAATAACACAACTATGTTGTTCTGTGAAGCCAAAGAAATGTGTTTTTGCATGTTTATCACAATTTTTTTTAAGTATCAATAATAACTAAATCAGAATATTTTATATTTTCTGGTCAATATTTTAAAATAAGGAAAAGGCATGTTGTCCAAAATTGATTGCAAATGTAATTTAAATCTTTATATCAATTAAATGTAAGTAATGTGCATTTTTGCTCAATTCTAAAGGTATGTATTATACATTGAACAACCTCTTTAGCAATTAAGCTATAGAAATGTGCAAATATCAATATGTATTGTGCAAACAAACTCCAGTTAGTATAAATGCTTTCTATATAAACATTAGCAATCATGTAATAGTCCTATCTTCACAAATTTCTTTTACTTTCAATTAATTTGACTGCATGAGCTCTTTAAGTTTTGTATATGTAAATTATTATTTGAAATCTTTTAAGTATAATTATTTCCAACTAACTTTGAATGTTTAGTGCATTACATATAAAAACTAAAAATCACGCCTGTTTGCCTCCACATATAATTCTATTAAAGAAACTTGACAAGCACATGGTAAGCATGAACATGGGTATGTAATGGAAACGAATGTCTCTCCACTTATTAAACCACAGCATGCTGAAATAAGCAACAACATAACAGTGCATTTTACCCACAGTGAGCAGGAGTTATTTCCCCCTGTTTATAACAAAACACTTTGTATAGTTACTTGGTTTTGAAAAAAAAAAAATCAGTACACATTCATTGAAGTTCATTTCTACAGCTTGTTCATTTTAAATATTTTAGATTGACATGAACTTTTCTGTTATATTGAAAAATCATAAAGCGATTTGCTTTGCTTGTTTAGAAGCTTATCGTAACCAAGAATATTATATTTTCTGTAACAAAGTCAATGCAAATTCAACTAGTTTCAATCACCTTACAATACACATGCAAACAAACGTGGGGGGAAATTAAGTGGGAATAAATGTGTATAGAAGCAAAATCCATGAAGAATTAAAAAAAAAAAAACTTTTACAATAACCAGTCTTGATTTTTCTGTGATTTTTGTATAAGAAGTGTACAGATTCTTTTGATAAATAGTGCTTTAATAACTTTATATATATGGTAATGATGAAAATGTTAAAAACACTGAGGAGAGAGCCAGAAAGGATGACCAAAACCACACAGTTAGTAAAAATATTTTTTGTTACATTATTCTAACTACCAGAATACTGTCTGTACACTGTTGTTTGTATTTTTTTTACCCACAAAACATCAAGAAATATCTAAGTGGAAAAAGAGAAAATGATTGACATTTATTCATGAATTCCCATCAGCTTCTGTTTTCTATCTGAATATCTAGGAGCACAGTGGCATATCTCGTTAATATTGACACAAAGTTAAAAGCATGAAGGTTTTGTCTGTTTATCAATAGTTTATCAATATTGGAAGTATAAGCAAACATTACTTCTGTTAAAATAAGTTTTTATTGTTAGAGCATTCTCTGTTTATCTTGATATATGCTTTGAAAGAAATTTAAAGGCATTGTAAAGAAAATCAAGGTTTTCCAAAAAAAAAAAAATAATAATAAAACTTATGGAAATGATAAAATGTAAAATCACATTGTGGTTTCATACAAAGAATAAGGGTTAGAATGACTATTTCTTCTGATTCTCTACAGTCAGTTGTGGTAATAATGGTTAAGTTAAACGTTTTGTGAACCTGGTACTTAAATTTCTGTCAATGGTGCTCTTTGCAAGCATAAAATGAAGCCAAGGTGGTGATTACATATTTGAAAATGCACACCCGAAGTACACAATCATACAATGGATTAGTTGCTTCTATTCTATGTCAAAGCACTAATAACACCAACATTATAATTTTGTAGAAATTTTCAAAATGTTCCCACTAATCAATAGTCAATATATTTTTTGAATATTTTTATGTTTTAATATATATATATATTATTGGAAGACAAAAAGATAAAATATTTCATATTCTTTTTAATTATGTTATCCCACATTTAAATTGCATTGGTGTTTGCTTTGCATGGACATAAAAAGATTCAGGAAATGTGAGAAAATTTCTATGTATTTGCATACATGAAGGTGTTTTTTTCTGCTTTTTTTTGTATAATGCAAGTAAGTATACCTGTATTTTATTGTCAATAAAGACATGATAATGCAATACATGTAATATAAATGTATATATATATACAAAAAGGACAATTAAAAAAAAAACTAAATATATAAACAACGACCAAACCCTGCGGAGCACGCACATAAGACATCTAGCAGAGATTATAAGAGAGCAGAAAAAAAAAAAGATGTTTGGGTGTTAGAAATATAAACACTTGATGTGAAGATGTTAAGAGCTGACCTGTGTAATCTAAGTCTGGCCTAGTTATAGAGGGTATGACATATAAAGAAGACAAACAAATGATTTACCAATCATAATTATCTGTAAACTCGCCACAAAATACGTCACATTGTTAATACATCATTCAACAATTCAGGTATAGATCCAAAAAAATTTTTTTACTCTCGTTTTTTCAATAAAAGCAAGTGAAACATACATATTTCAAAAGACAAAACTATTTTATAAAATTGTGTTTTAAAGTTTGGAGCATTGGAAAGCAATTTTATTGCTCCGTATCCCTAAAAACATACAATATGAAATGAAAAAAATAGTTCCTTTTTATTTGGAATAAAAACCATACTGTAACAATCGTTACTCTGTAATATATATACTCATTGTTACAAAGAAACACCCATGATATCTGCAATCCAGTTATTTCATAAAAAATAACACTTTTTTAGGGGAGGATGGGGTCATTCAACAAAGATATAAAAAAAAACTTTTTGAACATCAAAGATTTGCCATATATGAGAGCAAGCTTTGATCCTGACACGCTTGATTGCTCAACAGAGTGCATGACGCTTAGGAGCCTGTAAATTATCACTGAAACAATGCAGCATGCTAGCACGTATCACAGTTCCCAAATACCCATGCAGCCGCTCTCTCTCTTCCAAGTAGGGGGCGGCACTACACGAATACACACTTACAGAAAAGTTGCATCCTCCCAATATTATCGTTAACATGTATTAGATATGACCCAAGGCTAGTAGATATGTTACGTATAGGAAGATCAAAACACTACCTTTGTGTACATATTCTAAGAAGTCTATATAAGTAAATAATCATATGGTCTAGAGATTTTTTTTTTTTTGGAAAGCCATGAAATTGAATCCGATCAAAATTTGACGAAAATTACTTCATTTTTATTTTCACAGTTCAGACATCTTGAATTCTAGTCCATAAACAGGTCAAATGTGGTATGCAAGAAAAAAAAATCTTTTTTTAGTATTAAAAAAATGAAAAACATCTTCCACACTTGTAAGTAACAAAAAAAAAATCAACTGTATAATAAAAAGAGTTCTCGTACTACAAACCAAAGGCACGCAATATATAATGTATATATGTATATTTAATACTTAAATGTTGTCTCAGCGTTGGTAACTTGTATAATACAGAAGGCAATATTGTGAGGAGAGCATACTGTACCTGGTTGGTGCCTACATTGTCACCGACCTTGAATGCAGACAAATATGGAACAGATTAGAAATTCTGATATGCTTCGTTTATACCTATCTGTTTATATACACCATCATACAAAATACATAAATATAATTATATGTGTTCTAATATCTATACAGTATGTGTAATTTTTACGAGTTCTGGAGTAATTTCTGCCCACCCTTACAGCCCATCCCTAGTTCCCTACAACTACAGAAATATTATTCTTATCTCGAACAATAACTCCCAGAATAAAACATTTTCTCCATAAAATAAAATAAATATATTTTGATAAATAATGTGTTTACCTGGTTTCCTCATTTACTCCAAAATATTATCTTAACTGAAAATCAAATCATATAAGTAAGTTTGGACATTTAAAATTTTTTCTTTCCATTTCATTTTTTCATTATTTTAATTCATTTATCAAGAATATTAATTTTTTTTTTTTTAAATATCAATTTAACCCAAAAAAATTAATGGAAAAAAAGAGAAAATATAATAATTAAAGAACAAAAGCATGCAACATCAAACCTTGTATAAATAACCAGGGAAATAACTCCATTTACAAAATACTATCATCACAGGACAGTGATGAGAACACTTTCTCTAGTTTGTCTATAGTTACTGGTGCATAGAGGTGAATTAAGATGAAAAAAGCAAAAAAAAGTGAATGAAAAGGTAAAAACACAATTCTGTTGAGCAATCAATGATGAAACGACAAGAGACCCAAAGCAATCAACTGAAACTGGAAACCCCCCCCTTTTCTTGAAAAATCATCCACATATATGGCTTTCTCAAGTCCACAAAAGGTGTCTTGGTTGCAAATATCATCTAGGTGAAACCTATAGAATCTGGTACTTACTCATCCAGGATCAAACGAGTCTAAAGTGTAGGTACAATGAAGTTATGTTAGAGTTTGATCTCATTTTTGGATTATGCATATGTTTCATATCAATTAAACAGAGAAACTGTCATATGCATTTTTTTTTAAACAGAGAAAATGACTCCTTTTCCCTAATCTACTACACACACAGATCATTTCTCTGTTTAAATGCATAAAAATGACCATACCTAAAATGCCCTCATCTGAAAATAAAACTCCATACAAACCATTCATACAAATGTTTTTTTTTTCTCTTTTTAATTCAATAACAAAAATCCCTGAATACATGAACTGTCTGTCCATTTAATCTCCCCGGTTGCTCATTTGATTTGTATTGCAGTGGCGAGTTCTCTCATGTTTAGAGGGCAATTGAAACTTTAGATTCACAGGGGAGCATCTAAAAGTTTGGACCAATCAATGGGATTGCCAACTAATAACGGCATTCATTAACTGTAAATCAAAAGCCCACAAAGTGAGAAATGGTACCTCTGTCAATCATTCAAATTAACAACCACAGAGAGAAAAATCGGAAATCAGCAGACAGTTCCTGTTACGTTGATTTCCAGCCATTTTAGGCCTAAAAAGCAAATTATCGAATGAAGGGAAAGTCTTGATACCTGCGCTGACTTTTGCAGTTGTCTCCCCTGCTTTGTTCGCATCACTGTTGCTGTTCTGGGCGGGGGCTGGGCGTGTCACCATAGACTTCATCATGGTTTTCTTTGTCATCAACTCAAAGTCCTGCAAAAAGACGCAAACATGATGAATACTTCCCAATAAGACCACTGCCAGAAGATTTCATTGAGTCATAATCAATATGTATGAAAATACTTAAAAAGTCCCCCAAGACTCATTGCTGACATCACCTGTCCCAAGAGAGAAATCTAATGTCCTCTCATTAACAGTTTCCTCACTGCCTCAACACAATGTGAATGACAGTGGCCTGGATCAGAGTATCTCTGGAGATTTTGTACATACACTGGGTACAGAGTCAGGGAACCCTGCTCAACAGCAATATGTAAAGCACACTGTAATTCAATCTCCACTATCCAATCAGTCAATAAATTCTCAGCATATTGTGGTATACCTACTTTTTGATGAGGCAAAACTATTGGTTTAGGGAAAATAATTATGTTCCCCAAACGAAGTTGGGGAACATATTGTTTTTACTCTGTTTCTTATTATTATTATTTTTCTTCTCGGGAAAATTTTGTCCGCGAATGATCTTGTAAAGTACACATCCGATTAAGGGGAAACCTTTTTAGGGTAAGTAGGCATGTTATGTAGATTTGCGGAACGAAGGTCATTTTGCGCGCACGTGCTTGCAAGAGCGCGCACGTGCAACACGTGAAATCACCAATATACTTGAAATTGCCGTAACTTTTACATTTCTCGATGTAATGCTTTAATATTTATAATATATAGACATATTATAAATGTAGATAAGATGACATTGTCAACATGCCATTTTGTGTGCACGTGCTTGCAAGAGCGCGCACGAGCAACACGTGAAATGACCGATTTAATTGATATAGGCGTATATTTTTACCTTTTTGATGAAATGCTTTGAAACTCATAATATAAGGATATAGTAGTAGCATAGACAATATGACATGGTCAAAATAGCAAGATCTCACGCGCATGCACGTGTGCTTCGCTCTGATTGGCTGAAACTAAAGTCTCAAAATCTTTCTTGTTTTTTGATGAAATCATTTGAAATTTTGAACATAGCCATGCATTAGGATATCCTACACCATGAAATATAACAATTTTCATGAAAACACGTGCATGCACGTGCGCTGCAATCTGATTGGCTGAAACTTTAAATAGCTATAACTCCCTAGGTTTTCAACCAAACAGGATGGGATTTGGAACATAGATAGATATAATAAACTTCTACAAGAAGGTATGGTCACCATGCACATCCATACACCTGTGTGTACGTGCGCTGCAATCTGATTGGCTGAAACTTTAAATAGCTATAACTCCCTTGGTTTTCAACCAAACAAGATGGGATTTGGAACATAGATAAATAGTATGGACTTCTACAAGAAGGTATGATCACCAAACACATCAATACACGTGCGTGTACGTACGCTGCAATCTGATTGGCTGAAACTTTAATCAGCTGTAACTCCCTTGGTTTTCAACCAAACGGAGTGGGATTTAGAACATAGATAGATGTAATGGACTTCTACAAGAAGGTATGTCACCAAGCTCATGTATGCACGTGCGTGCACGTGAAATAAGTAAAATCAAAAAAACACTTGAATGAACGCATTTTTAATACTTTTGGATTAAATACTTTAATATTTAGTAAATTTAAGTATATAGATTGTGTAAACAAGATGATATGGTCATTACGCACATACATTAACATGCACACGCGTGCAATGCTAAAATTTGAATGAACTTGGTATCCATCTGGGTAAACGTTGTTAAAGTCTCAAATGCATAAAGATTGTCTTATTTAATGAAGCTTATAAGGAATATGGCACCAAAAGGGAGATGGGGAGCGTTTGGGGAACATCTGTAACGGTCCCCGTTACAATTAGCACTAGTTTACTCTTGTGTTAAAGATGACATATAATATCACAAATTATTCTGCTAGAAAAAGGTTTCTGATTACTTTTTACTGTCAGTTTTTCCATGCTCTTTTCTTATGCTTTTGTTATTTTACAGCCTGTTTTTTTTTTAAAAGGAAATTTTTTATGTCCTGTTTAATGTATGTCAGAACAAAAGGAAGTTTAAGAGAAAATGTCTTTTGTGAAATCAAGGAAGTCAAAAAAACATTTCCCTGACTAACAATTCAGATACAATATTAAAAGACCTCTTCAGTGCTAACTTTTGTTTCTCTTTATTTCTAATGGAGCTTATTAACATCAAACTTGTCTAATTTGGTGAGACAAAGGAGAGGCGTTCCATCATAAATTTTCACTGGTTCCAATTAAGTTATGCTTAATTACAATGCCTTTTGGAAAGGTGATGGGAACAAGATCTCTTGTCAAGGCAGACACCCCGTAACTAGACAGGCAGTGTTAATAGGATGCTTCTCTCTCAGCTCATTACACAAGGTGTCACATGAAAAACAAAGCAAAAAGAAAAATTTCTTTTCTTCATTTCTTCACCTTTCACATTAATGCCATGCAGTACACACCTTATAATAAATAAGTGTCAAGTCAAAAATGCAGTGAATTTTTTTCTTGGCAAGGAAAAAGCATGACATGTCCAACAGTAATAGTGAAAAAAGTATAAATATTTTCTTTTCTCATGAGGTGTACCTGAAGAAAATTAGCTTCTTCACAGCCTAGTGAACAGCTGCATAAGCAATTTCTCAGGAAAATTATTTCAATTATTCATAAGTAAAACAGTTGGAACTTCTTTTATTCTCTACCTGTGCATGCACTGAATTCCCCGGGTTGATTTACTTCACACATCAAATTTATCTTTAATCTGCATCTTCATTTTCAATCAACTCTATTTGTAATATGCCCCAACGGCTTCAAAGCCTCAATGTAATGGATTCATTATCTGGATTAACAAACTTCCCGTGAAAAATCTCATTCCCCGATGCTTGTGCTAACTTGTTCATCCATGTCTGCACTTTGCATTAATTATTTACCAGGCACTGCATAGTGCACTAAAGAAAAATTTTGTCTTAATCCCCTTGTGCTGTTACTTACCTTCCAAAATGTAGATTCTAGGTGACAAATATTTTCCTTATAATGTAAATTTATATAATTTCCTTTCCACACAGACAAGAATTCACGATCAAACATTAAATATACAGAAGTTAAATAACCCTAAATATTTAACTTAGAATTGATAGCAAATAACAACTTTGATAGCTGACATTTGTTTACTTAGGTATTACATTTATCACGTATACTTTAAATAAAATACAACACATACAGTACCTGATGAATTGAAGCTAACAGGCCGGAATCAATACCACCACCACTATGTCTTTGAAGAATCGAGATCCGCTCCTGGTTCTTTTTGGCCGGGCAGAAAAACACTTCGTAGGCTTCAAATTATCAACGCCACCTGTTGCAAAATTGAAAAGATAATGAAATGTCAACCCCCTCCATTGTCCACACAACTATAACTGTAAGTTCCTCACTCTCAAACAATCATCTCCTCTGCCTGAGGCATTGATTCAGGAAGTCATGTCCCAGCAAAGATTGATTTTTATAATTTTTCCATACAACAAAGAAAAAACAGAAGTCTCTCCATCATTTGCTGGGATTCCCTGCTCATGATCACAGACTTTTATATGCACATTGACATATAGATTTTAATCCACTCGGGGACACGATAGACTGATTATATGTCAGTGATTCAATAAAAGGGGTATTTGAAGATTTTCAAAGCGTATTAATAATACACTGTTTCACTTGAAACACTAACAACATAGCCTTGAAATAGGGCTTAACGATGTCATAATAGTTCCCTGTCGCTGTTACAGCATAAGGAAGAGGCGGGCAGGGCCTTTTCCTGATTATAGGGTGGGAGAATATACAGGGCATTCTCTGGAGACAGAGGATGTTTATTTACATAAAATATTTAAATCTGCCTGACAAGTGTTTTTCTTTCAAACTTTAGAGGAAGCTTTAAGATTAAGATTAAACATTAAGGTTTTTTTAAATTATAAAAATATTTTCTTAAACACATCTGCAAGCAACATTTTTATGAAACAAATCTATGAAGTATTTACAAATCATTTACTGCTTTGAACATGGAGAAGCAGATGTTATAATCAGGCCTTCATACAATCCTAAAATATAACACAAAGCATATTTTTACACGGAATGTTGAAACAAAATATTCCCTAGGCTACAATTACATGTACTAAATCTGCATTCAATCCATCAAGAAAATTCTGCTCATATGTTTAATAATGCACTTCAACTTAAACTCAAGGAAAATTTTATTTGCCCTCTCTATAAATCGTAAGATCATTAACAAACCCCAGCAAGTCTTTACTGACCTGTCCAGTTGGTCAGTTTGCAGGAAACTAACAAGACCCGTGTACATGTAAATATATCCCCCACACATATTACAGATACAGTCTTCATACACTTGTTCTTACTAAAGGTTATCTCCTTATACCCTTTGTCTATTTGGCTTACTGACAGCAAAACCGACAGCTGGTAAACCAAGGCTATGCTACCATGCACCGGCTAGGTAATGTCTTAATTAACACTGTCATAAATAATATTTAATTAAACACACATTCTCTCCAAAGAATATGATAACAAATACACAGACACGCATGCCAGCAGAACCAATCATCAATGGGATGCTATCCAAACTTGTTTTTCCATCTAGTCCCAAAAAGAGGGAGGGTTTACTTTTGATTTCATATTCTTTCTGCCACCAAGTGTCACTTGCTTGTTCAAAACCACAACGACCCAGGACATCAATGAAGTCAACCAAGCAAGGAAAAAGACAATGGCCTACCATCTGTGTTTTCAACCAACATTTCACAATGTCTGCAAACACATGTAATAACAACTATCAATCAATACTATTGATTTCTGAAACTAATATTTTCTTTTCAAACTCTGACAACATTGTTCATATTTAATGGCCTAGCTGCACTGGACACTCCTGCTTAATTTGCATTTATACAACCATTAGATTGGGTCAGGTTTCAAATTCGATAAGTCTCCAATTTCTCTACATGCATTATTTAATGCACTTGTATATATGAACTGTTCAACTTGATACCAATAGATCAGAGCCCAGCGTTATTCAATAATCCTGGATGGAATATCACAGGCTTTCGTACTGCACCGAAATAGAAAGTGAAGTCTAAATGTGGATCTTGGGAATTCAAGTCAATGATTTCTCCCCTGAGAATTTTGCAATTTATTTTGTTTTTCATCACTGCAAAACTGAAGATAAAGTATACATCTTTTAAAAATATTTCATTCTAAAATCCAGTCAAGTATACTTTCATTATATTCCAATGATGCACAGGCACCCATATAATATATATTGACATTTATACAATATTCCACCATCAAGATAAATTCACAGTTTAATACATTTTTAATCTTTTTTTTTAATTAGGACAACATGGCTTATATCTAATTCAGTACAATTTTACGATATGTAAGAAAGAAAATCATATAAAATGTCAGCTATCACAATTATAATGAAGTATTTATAATCAGGAAACCCAGATCCTAATGAGTCACAAAGCTTGTCTGTATTTATTAGGCTATCTCAAATCTGGGTGCAAAATACAAAGATACATCCTGTTAATGGTTGACATCAAGGATTTGTTTGCACATGTCAAGAAAATTATACTTCATCATTGAAGATACATTTACCAGATACATAAAAGATGTTAATCAACAGTGGTCATTCTGTGATATTAACTAATTTGACTATGTTATTTGTCCAGTTGTGTCCACACATCTCTGGCCCAAATAATAATCAAGAAAATTAATGACTGAATGAAATATTTACACATGCATAATAAAATCTACAACATTTTGGCTGGTACAACTACAAACCTGTCCAATATTGTTATGTAAATTTTGTGTTTATCTCTAAGAAGATTAAGCCATATCTTTTTTTAAATCTTTTGCATGAGAGAATTTGTTTTTATATAAGTTTTCTGAACATTATATATGCCTTTGCACTTTAATTTACAGAGGCACTTTAATCTCCTTTCACATAACTTTGCGACAAACTAGTCCTATTTTAGCAAGCTTTTATCTTTGGAAAGTGCAGTTTTTCTTTCAAGCATTAAATACACTAACTGACTTCCTGAATATTACAACAAGTTGGTTAATTCCACTTAGCTAACATGCAAATATTACCTTATAAAGTCAAACTTCTGATATATCCAGAAAAGTGTGTCTTTCTTCCTTTCAGTATTCTTCTCTTTATACAAATTTATCCAACCGAGAACTTATTTCAAACTTATCTGCATCTGAAAAGAATGCTTCAATTTATTCATATGATATATATATAATGCATTAACATGGCATAAGCCTAACTTTTAATAATATCCCTGCATTTAAATGTAAAAATATTTAATTATATTATCAAGCATAAAGAATAACCACTTATACTCTCTGTGTCTAATGACACATAAACATTTTGTATACAAAGAAAAGACATTGAATGTTTTTAAACCTGAATGTCTTGACTTGTTTTGTACTGAAAACAAGATACATGTGCACTATTTGTAGGTAAAACTTCCTGCTGGCTTTCCTTGTCAAGTTAAATTCAACAGGACATTTTTCCATTGTTATGTTTCCTGCCTAGCATTCGCCCAATGTTGATGTAAGTAAACATGACCCTGTGTGCACATTAAAGCACATAAACTGAACTCATTATACATGTACCAACAAGTCAATAACCCAGAACTTATTATAATGGACCAAATAAAAAGACTGTTGGGACTCAGATGTTATTAGGGTTTTACTGCATTAAAGATAATTAATTTCCTGTAAATTTTGTATGATGAATACTCTTCTTGAAAATAAATATACTCTAATGATAATTTGTCCCTGGGTTTTATAGACAGAAGAAAAGTCTGACTTACAAAATGAGTACCGGTAATAAATCCCTGTTTAAAATTGTAAATAAATGCAACATACACCAGTTTTTATTTCCAGGAAGTAAAAGATGAAGACAGGTGATAAAAAGGAAAACTGTGTCAAAAAATGACAGTGTTCAAGGAAGAAGATTTCACTGAAATAATGTTCTATATGAGTATATCCCTTCAAAACATACAGTCATATGGATCTATACTGGTATCTGTCTGTATTGCTCCAAAGCTACACAATTTTTTCCCCAGGATAAATAGTATTTAAAATTTTACTCTGCACTGAGATGTATCAGCATGAGTCCACATTATTTGAAGCAAATTCCATTCAAAAACAACTGATCAGTTGAAATTTTTCCTACGAGGGTTGAGAAAATGCAATTATCTAATGGGAGAAACTGGAGTTTAAATTCCGCAATTATGGAAATCAAGCCACAGTAGAATTAAACCATGACAATTACATTAACTGCAGTGTTTCAGGTCCTAAGCTTCCCTTCTAATGGGACATGCATTAATATGATTAAGTGCAAGCATTAATCTAAGCATATATCAGATGAGCGTACTTCATATAAACATCATATGTTGTCCAAAAACCAGGAACTACTAAAGATTTCTCTAAAAAAAATCATAACAAGTACCTATAAATATATGACAAAGTAATCCAGGGCTCCACTATATATCAGGGTACTTCCTTTTTATAGGGTTTTTTCTACATTTCAAAAATTGGATGGTAAATAAATCATACCTCAATTTTTAACCTTAAATATAATCAACGGAAATCAAAGCTTCATATCTAACACAACGACATGCAAGTCTAGTAAAGGGACCATGTCCCAATACATGTACTTAATAATGCATTTAATTAACTCTTTTGTGGTGAAGGTAGGTAATGCCCATTAGCTGGGGATGATGTGCCCTTGAAAACAATCCAAGACCTATCACTGTAGACTTTTCAAGGACACATAAGACAGCAGTGTTGATGATATTCTTGCCAAACATTCAATAAACTATGCTAATAAAACTAAGTAGGAGCTATAGCTTACTCCACTTATATTGAACTCACTTATCTTGAAATTTCGCTTATTTTGAAATGAACATAAATACCCAGTTTTTGCCTCTTATATTCTTTGCGTTATATAACAAGTCCACATAATTTTTGAACGGCCAATAATGAAATATTGTACAGAACACAAAACTATATTGGAAAATCAATATATGGAGAACAAGATGTGTTTGTGAAACACTATGCGCCCGACGGCAACAAAGTTCAAAAAAATATTTTCAGAAGATAAATCAAGGTCACAAGGTCATTGACCTTGGTGTCATTTGAAGAACTTCATTAGTGGAGTATGCACACCAAATATGAAGTCTCTATCTGTCAGGGTTCAAAAGTTATGGAGAAAGTTTGCAAAATCTATTTTTAGCATAAAGGTCAGTCAAGGTCACAAGGTCATTGACCTTGGTGTCATTTGAAAGAGCGTCATTGGTTGAGTATACATATCAAATTTAAAGTCTCCATCTCTCATGGTTCAAAAGTTAAGGCGAAAATTTGAAAAAGCTATTTTTAGCAAACAGGTCACAGTCAAGGTCACAAGGTCATTGATCTTGGTGTCATTTGAAAGAACTTCATTTGTGGAGTATGCAAACCAAATATGAAGTCTATATCTTTCATGGTTCAAAAGTTATGGCGAACGTTAAAGTTGACAACAGACAGACAGACAAACAGATAAACAGACAAACAGACAGGACAAAAACAATATACGCCTCGGATCTATCGATCAAGGCGCATAAAAAGATCAAGAACTCTCAAAATCCCCCATCATGGTTCCAAAGAGTTCCAAAGAGTAGGTATGACTTAGGATAGAGCTGAAACGAATGTTCGAACATTCGCGAATGAAAAGTTTTTCACGAATATTCGAATGGAAAATTTGTATTCGAATATTCGGTCACACGTTTAATGCCCGTATTTCATGCAATAAATTGTGTAGGCCTATCCACTAAGTTTTTTGATTATGGTGGAAAAAGAAGCAAACGAAAGCAAATACATGTACAAGACAGGTTGTAAACTTTGTCCACATGGTACTACTGGCCTGATAAAGACACGACCTCAAATTTATTTAATCATCTTCAAGCCAAATATTCATCAACCTCATTTGACATGTATCTCCGATTTAATTTAGATATATGACATTGACCGCCAAGATAATTGAAAGTAATAATATTGTGCAGAGAAAAATATTATGGACCAACAAACAGAATTATTTTTTAAGATTTATAATTTATAAATAATTGCAGAAATCATATATGAAAAATATACATTATATTATACTTACTTTTTTGAGAATGTTATATATTCTAAATTTAAATATAAATTAAAACATTTACAGGAGGTTTCCGGAAACGGACCTTTTTTTGTTTTGTTAATATAAAAGTAAAACATGGCGAGCACCTGTTGGTTGTGTGATTGCAGTTATACGTAATCGGAATGCAATACAGTGACCTAATTTAAAGAAGCTTATGATTGTTGATAAAGATTCTTTTTCTAATTTATTTTTTTTCTTGAAAATAAACGCGAGTCCTAATGTACTTTGTCCTGTACATGTCAAACGATTAGAACAGACGTTTTTTTCTTACATCTATCTTAAATACAAAGATATATTGTAAGAAACAATAGGATTTGTAAGTATATGAAAAGGCATAATAACTCCTTTATTTAATTACCGAATGTTCGAATACGAATCGAATAACAAGTCACGAATATTCGAATGCTGATTTATGGTATTCCTTTCAGCTCTAACTTAGGATGAGCATTTTTTCTTTTTACACATGAAGCCTATATATCATCATTTCTACTCAACCCAATCTATTTTACAACATGCTGTTTGCTAATGATATCTTTAGACTTTAAAGATGTCTAGTTCATCAAAATGTGTATAAATCAAAATTTTATTATTTTACACTTGATATAAAAAGTTTTACCTTGAATGTCACATCTTTGTGAAATCAGAAAACACACAGCATCATCAAGGTAAACCTTAGAGTTCTAAAATTAAAAAAAAAATACATTATTCAAAACTTTTTTACAATTTTATACAATCAATAACATTGATGAACAGAAGAACATTTTGTAAGAATAAAGAGAAAGTGGATTTAATGTTTTTAATCAATAAACCAGGGAAAAAATTTTCTTAATTCAATTAATTACCCAAAATATTTCTGCCATGCGTGCTAAATTTGAAATTCAACACTGAAAAAAAAAATCAACAGGTTGACCTCCCAAAATGGTGGCCATGGGGAATAACTCAGAGGAAAAATATATATTAACTATAAACCATAGCTAAATAAAAATTAAATGTAAATATCTAGCAATTTTATTCTTCCATTATACTGGTTGAGACCAATTGCCCAAATGGGATAAAATAGTCCGTTTGGGATATACTATCCCAAATGGGCTATAAATTTACAAAGCAAAAATTGAAGATTTTTATTTTGGCTATGAATATCATATATCCGCATCAGAACACTTAAAAAAGATAACTTTTGGTTGACAAGTTTTCCTGCATGCCCATTGTTTAGGAGATTGATCCCTCGGAAGTTCCTTAACTTCTTGGGGATCAATCTTACAAACTTTAGGGTTGCAGAAAAACTTGCTTACCAAAAGTTATTCGTTTATAAGTGTTTTGATGCAGATTTATGATATTTATTGCCAAAATAAAAATTTTCAATTTTTGCACTGTAAATCTATAGCTCATTTGGGATATTATATTCCAAATGGACTATTATATCCCATTTGGGCTATTGCAAGGATTTATCAAGGCTGTTTTTACTACCGGTAAACGGTACCTTTCCCCTCTTGAAAAAAGTGAAAAATTCCCCTTTTAAGATAGAAAATTCTCTGATTAAACAGAGAATATTTAAAACATCGTACTGAAATTTTCCGTTTTTGTCCGATTGAAGTTTAACAGCATATTCTAATTTACCATCCTAGTCATTCAAACGCTTTTAAAAGAGAGAGTAGAATATTCAAGCTTCTATTTGATATTGATCGGTAAACATGTGCCATGTCCATGATGTCAAAATATACGTCTGGATTGCAGAGTTAAGAAGAAAAGTGTAGATTAGTAAGACGGAGCTTATATCACTATGGATCGGAAGAATGGAGTAACAACAAAAACAATGTTAGTAGTGAAACATGAAAAACAGAATTGATTTGTGATAGATATTGAGAGAAAAAATTAAATAAAGTATTGACCTGGTTTAATTTTTTTTTTTTTTTTGTTAATTAATATTTTGTCTAAAAAGTAAAGTTTTTGTTGCCTTTGTAAAGGTCTACAAATGGCCTTCAGAAGCTCTAAGAATGCAGGATTTTGCTCCATTTATTTAAAAATTTTCCGGGGGGGGGGGGGGGGGGGGGGCATGCCCCCGGACCCCCCTAAGAATTTCGCGCCTCCGGCGCTCAGATCGAGCCTGCGGCTCTCATTTTTCCCCTTTACATATAAAACGGTAGTAAAACAAAATAGCTAGATAAATCCCTGTATTGGTCCCAACCTGTTATATGGATCAAATGGTATCCACAATCACAAAAGGTTTGTTATGATATTTTCAAAGTCACATATGTGACTTTATTTAATTTCTAAGAAGTCATTTTGGAATGATTTTGCAATTTTTTCTGCAACATTGCAGCTCAATGGGAGACATTTCAACTATGGTAACGACTGTCTTGATAGATTATTCTAGTTATAAACTGACTGAAAATGCATGATTAAAATAAGTAATCAATTCCATACAAGTGCATGAATGAAAATATATTTAATGATAAGGGGAGGCATTCCTATATAACAAATAATAAATGGTTAAATACTCAGTGATGATATTCACTGAGTGTTTTACATGTACCCTATAAACATTAATTCTATAAAATCATTATGAAAATACTACAGATAACCAATTTTGTCAAAAATGATTGAAAAAAATTAAACAAATAGTCAAACTATAATAGCAAAAAATATTAATGGTGTCTTAACTTATCTGTGTATTTTAGAGTCAAGATTAACGATATATTTGAGGCTGACCTGCAAAATGCACAAGAAAACAAGACTTGACATGAATATTTGGCACGTTTACAAGACCTATTTAAAAAACAAATCTGCAAGTTACTATTGATTAGTTATTGGAATATTATTTATTTTCATGAAAAAGAAAACATAAAAGTGGTTGAAACATAGCAAATTACCAAGAAAGTAACATATTCAAGTTGCCAATTTGTCCTCCGTGGTCGCCATATTTCGTTGGCATCTCCTAAGGCTTCTTGATTTTGATTGGTTGACGAGAATTGTCTTTCGATCCCGATATGTTTGAGTCCTTGATTAGATTTAGAGATTTAGAGACCCTGTAAAAATTTCTCGCAGGATATTATTTTCCTTTAAATTGGAATGTAATTCTATCCATGGTTAAACATATAATGAATACATCACTTAAGAATATCTTATGAAAAAAGAAGATAATTTACCTCGGACTCGCTGTCATGCTTAAATTGGTCACATGATTTCAAAATGGCAGACGACGTGAAACGAATGTATTTCTTAGTATGCAGTATTTTTTATTTATATATTCCAATTACTTTATGCACAGGGAACGACAACCAATTTGTGGAGGAATTTTCATTTGATTCATCAATCAGAAAAATTAAGGATTTCAAATTTAATTCATTACAAGAGGAAAAGGTTAATATTGAAAACAACAATATAGTTTTAAATAATGTGCGTTTAAGAAAAGAAGGTCATTTACTGAAGGATGGTGAAGTGATGGTCCTTAAGCCAGGAGACCCGGCACATTCTTTTAGCTTGTGGACACTGTCAGGAAAATTTGAATATCCCTCCAAACAACTAAATCGAGTGCCTTTAATAATACATTTCTTTGACCCCACAAGTTCTGCATTTCTAGATTGTCTATGGAATTCAGATGAAGCACTTTTGCCTATTGTTCAAAATGATATGAGAACACATTTCCTTCTTATTCCTTCTGCTGATGAAGTACATGCACAATATGGGGCAGCGTGGATGTATAATAGAATAAATACATTACTAAAAAGTATTGTAAGGTATTTATGCAAGTTTTTCTTATATAGGATTTATAACTTATGAATGATCTTTAGTGTTCATTAGTTATCCTGAATTATAACATAAGTTTTGATTGGATAAGAAACTAATGTAGTAAAACACACATATAACAAACTACCAGGCCTGAGAGACATATAATTTTGCTTCCTTTAGTTAACACATGCTTAATGTAATTTGTTACATCCATTTAGATCACAATATATTTTAGAGTCACTAGGAATAAAAGTTACTTTGTGGTAAGCATCAATTCTTTTTAAGCATGTATACTATAGGTGTGTTTTACTATATTAACCTTGAAAGATTTCTACTGAAGTTGTAGGTAAATCAAACTCTGGATTATTCACTGTAATACATGTATCTTTATATTGTACTGTACATCATGTACATAGAATACAAAGCATTTATTTTTTATTTCATAAAATAAACATAGAGTTTTTTTAATCTTTTATAACTAATTGATATACTGAATATTTAAATAAAGTTATTTTGTTTTTAGGTCAGAGGCAGAGAGAAAGACCACAATGAATCGGTTTCATTTTTCAGTGCTTCCACTTTGGAAACTTGGGAATTGGTTACCAACATTACTGAGGGAGTGGGAGTGTGTTGATCATAACTGTGGATATGACCAAGTTCTTATCCAGTCAGATGGTACTAACATTTTTTATATCTACTCTGCTGAAATCTATAGACCATGCTGAAAAATGCCTATTTACAGTACATTTTATTCCCTCAACTTTTTGAATGATGTGTATTTACTCCTGATTCCTCTAGTCTTGTTAGTAGGAGGATCAGAAAAAGTATAATAACTTCTGTATTAGTTAGACTAAAAACTTGATAAGGTGAAGGCCCAATAACACCCATGCAGTTTTATTCATCAATTACATGTATCTATAAAATCTGTACGATCTATTGAATAAGAAGTTCAAAGTAAGGGAACATGTATACTTGGTTTCATATTTTAATGGGCTATAAATTTCATGGTTTTTGTTTGTTTGTTTGTGCTTGCTATTAAACTTTTTTAAAAATTTCAATGAAAAATTAAGTCTTCTTTATATTATCTTACATGTTTATTGTTTCAAACAGCATTAGATTACCCTACAGTGCTAAAGAGGCTAGATGCACACTATGATTGGTTACCAAGTCCAGTATCTGTATTTGGAAACAAAACACTGCCACTGGTTCTTACAAACTCAGATGGATGTCAGCCTAGTACCAGTGTCAATGGTTCAGTTGCTCTTATAACAACTGGAGGATGTTCATATTTCAAAAAGGTATTAACCGACATATCAGCAAAAAGGAACTATAATTTATTTTAGGGAGTTATTTACTGGCGTATTATTTTTATCTCTGAACAGTACCGGGTATTTGTCTTAAAAGCATGCTTTATAAACTTCATTAAGTGAATTTTATGCAATACTTTATATATTGTTACAGATAACTAAAAAAATGATTAATACTTTCTGGTGATTTACGGTCAGTTTAAATTTGCCAGCCTAACTTGTATAAATTCAGTTTTCTTGAATTTGATTTCCCGTATAAACTGTGATGTTGCTGTATGTTCCTAAAACTTTCTCTTGTCTATTATTCAACAATGGATTTAACAGTCCATTTTTTCTATGAAATTGATTTTAATTTCATATGATATCATACATGTATTTTAGGTTCAAGTGATGCATGATTCAGGAGCTATTGGAGTTTTAGTGATGCAGAATAAAACAGAAGCACCACAAGACATGCAATGTCAAGACAATGAGTGTAGCAGCCCTGTACAAATCCCTGCCAGCATGATTGAAAACTTCAGCTTTCCTCCCAAGTCAGTATAGCTAATTATTAACAACATTTAGCCTATTCTTGGCCTTTTTTATGAACTTACTATGTATTTTATCTTTTTTTTATTTCTGGCTTCATTTTCAGGTCTCGTCTCAATGTAACTTTCCAGAACACACCTTCCCCAAACTTCTTTGCAGCCATTGATCCTCAGGGCTTACTACAGGAAGTTGGGTGGTTCCTCTATCCCTCAATGAGTTTCATTAACTGGCAAACACAGTGGTAAATTGTCCTTTTTATTTCCTTATCTCACTTAAATTTAAGATTTCAAGGTAAAGGTTCATAAATTCATGTTATGTTGTGGAGATGTTATGTTTTTAGAGAAAATAGAGAACAGCTGCACAAAAAATATTATAAAACTTAAAATTTACTTTTTAATTAGATGTTGCATAATATAAATAATTTTATAGATAAGAAAGTTTTTTGTTTTTGTTCCACATTATATCAACGTCTTGTTTTCCCTACATTTAAAACAATCCTTTTCAAGGTTTCAGTACAAAGAAAATTTGACTCAAAGGTTACAGAGACCAGCCCAGGTCATCCAAGTTTTTAAAGAACAAGTCATGCAGGGACAAGCAGGAGTGGTTGCCAACATTTCTACAGCACAGTTAACAAGTTAGATTCCCATGATCTTCATACTAATTGTAGAGGAATCATAGTTTTTACCCTGGCCTTAATTGTAACCTTTAACTGGTTCAAATGAACTCCTTTGATTAAAGTTATTCAGCAATCTCTGCCCAGAGTTATCATTCTCGCTACTCTCCACTTATTGTGACATAGTGTAATATGTCGTCTACTGAGAGATTGATTCAGCATCTGACCACAATCATTATAATGACTTATATAAAATGACTTACATGAAATGACTTACAATTTGCATTGTAATGCAAATTCAGGAAATATGACATTATATATTTTGCATGATCCCATCAAACTACGTATTTCTCAAAGATTTGAGTTACTTAATGTAGACGTACTTTGTTCCACAAGGTCATAATTCCACGGAATCTCAATTTCCATTTAATCCGCAGATTGAAAATTACGCGAATTTCTCAGACTGTTACTATGTGTCTTTTATTTATATTAAGTACTGTACAGCAGGTTAAAATCGCGGACGGAAAAGATCGCGATTTGTTCAATTTTCAGCAAATCGCGGTCGTTTGAATTCGCGCAAAGGAAAAAAACCATATATTTTTTAAATAGTACTTGCAAGCATTTTTCTTTAGGTATATATTGTGTGAACCTTTATTTTCAGTCTCTATCTTACGAAAGTATGTTCTTGTATATCGCGCATATCAGACAGGAGAGGCAAGTCTATATATTGTGTCAATTTTGAGCCCGATTAAATAATATATTTAACGAAACACCGGACTGATCCTGATTTGAAGTCAAAATAATGTTACGCATGCAGAATATTTCCGAGGCCAAATAAAAAAATATATAGTAGTCAAATTGTTGAACTTTTAACCATATAATTGAAATAAATTAATTGTCTTTATAATTACCCTGTTTACTTCGCAAGTGCCTTGATTAAAGGTAATGGCTGAGTGATACACACGGGTGAAATTATACAAGTTTGTTTAATTAAATAATTACATTGCACGTCTACTAGATGGCAAACTACTGTAATCGTTAGCTATAAAAATTTAACAATTAATAAGCTTTACAAAACACCAACAACTACGTGTTTGTATACACTCTCATAATTATAATGACAGTCTACATCTAATCACAGATAATAATAAAATTTCAGTTTACCCTTATAAATCTTTTCAAGAATTATTCACTATATGTTGAATTCGCGGAATTTCTTTTTCCGCGAATATAGCGAATATTAACTCTGCGAGTTAATTTCCTGCTGTACAGTATGCTTGGACAAATTTCCATAGAAAATTTGTGACCGTTTACATAGCGTAAATTAATACCAAGTGGAAAAAAGTACTTCTACAGTATATATATAAATATTGTATATTATATGTATAATTGTATATTGGAATAAGATTTTTTTGGCTGCAAGAAAGAAAAATTCAAAAAGTGATTAAAAAAAATCTTATGATTAAGATGATTGTCTAATAACTTAGTTTAAAGATCTGCATTGTAATCTGAAGTCAGCTAATTAACACTTTCGTGTTTCTTTTACATTTTAATAATTTAATATTTTGAAAATGTACACCATAATTCAAATTTGTCACTCTTTCAGACTATCAGGGATTAGAGCTGGACATGTCTCTGTCTTGTCCTGGTGACAAGGATACAACATGTGGTCATTGGGATCATGGGATCAGTTTGTTTGTTTGTTGTAATCCCAAATCCCCTCTCTGTGGAATGGAGATAGGAAGATGGATCAGTCCATTTAGAAGGTTGGTAAAATTGTTCATATTTATTCTGTATGATTTAAGAAAACTGCACTTCCACATTTTCTATATGCAAGGAAGATTTCATGTACTTGAAATGAAAACATGAGGTCTCTTCTTAGTCTTTTCTTAATAAGGTAAGTCTCAAGTGGCAACTGATTCAACTGATGCAATCATTCCAACATTCTCTAGAGTTATAATAAGTATGTGTCAATGTACCCAGAAGGACAGTATAGAACCCAAGAGGACCTAAAAGAAACCCCAAAAGACTGGCAATTGGTTTTTATGACTATTGTTTACTTAAAGGTGCATGGACACAGATTTGAAGTTAATATTTTCTGTATAACGATAACATTTCACACAAAAATAAATAAAAATCTTATTTCATCTAAAAGTTATTAAAACTTAAAATTTTTAGACGTGTTTGTCTGTTTGATTGACACATCCTTGCACTTTCACAAATTTTAATTTTATTCTTAATACTTAGGAAAAGCGGCAATCTTGTTGTGTATAAATGGAAAATATTAAAACTATAATCCAGAAAATTCAGAATAGATATGTTCAAAAGCAAAACATACACACAGTTTATTGTCAGTCCGTGCAGTTGTGATGAGCAGACTTTAACAATTGAACGCACCCGTTGAATAGTAATCATCAACAATATTAAACAGAGCTCGTGCCCTGTTTACAAAAACTGTGTACATTTCACGGGTGTGGACAATTTGCTAAACTCCGTACACAACACTTAGCGTGGAATGACGATACTTGTGAAGGGGTTTTGCTTTCTAACATTTCTACTCCGAATATGATTATTTTCTGGATTAAAGTTTTAATATTTTTCAATATAACACAAGATTGCCACTTTTCCTAAGTATTAAGAATAAAAATTAAAATTTATGAGAGTGCAAGGATGTGTCAATCCATCCAAAAATTTGAAGTTTCAATTAAGATGAAATAAAATCAATATATTTTTGTGTGAAATGCTATAAAATATATATGTCGTGATATTATACAGAAAATATTAACTTCAAATCTGTGTCCATGTACCTTTAAAATCAGTATTGTTTAATATTCGTATATCATTATATGTTCCTTTTGAGTTCTTTTGGGTTTCTATTGGGTCCTTTAGGATTCCTTTTTAAGCCTATTGGTTCTTTTGGGTCCATTTGTGTCCTTTTATGTTAAATGATGCATTTAAGTAATAGTTTTGTCTGAGTCCTGATCAGTTGGAATGAAGTGGGCCAAGACAGGCATCTTTAGTTTAAAAACAGACTCTCATGAGTGTTTGCCTACCAGCATGCTTTTGTTATGCATGACATCCAAGGGTATATAATTATACAGTGTTACATTTAATTTTTACCAATTGTTAGTAGTAAATAAAGAATTTCGAGTCATTTTCAACATACATGCATAACAATAATTTTTTAAACAAAATTATAGTCCCAATATGTTCATCAATATTCATTTCCTTCATCAAATGTTGAGTGTGCCTTATTACATGTACATAAGAAGATGGCTAGTGCAAATGACTTCAGGATATATTTTCCTCCAATTTATGTTTTTTTCTTTTTTTTTTTTAAAAAAACATCTTTTTTTTCTTTCATTGGGTTGTGTTAGTAAAGCAAAGTTCCTGTAAATCCTGAATATCCACCTTGACACATTTTAAGATTTCCATCACCTACATTATCTACTTTCACATGCTCACCATTCTTCAGTTTTACTATCACAGTTCTGCTTGTCTGATTCCAAGGACCCTCATTTTTAGGAGAATATATTCTTGCTACAATTTTCTTGTTTACTTTTATGGCAAACCAAGCTTCTTTATCAGAGAGATTATCAACAACAAACATGTATGTTCCTGCCACTGGACATAAGAAAACTCCTGTTCTATCATCATATCCATTTCCATCATTTGTTAGAATTTGGTCATATTTAATAGTCTGATCCTTTCCAATGACAAGAGATAACAGAAAAACTGACTCCCTTTGTTGGTTTTGATGAACCTGCAAACGCATTGTTTACTACATTATTCTGACATCACTGGCTCCATTGAAACTTGCTGGATTAACTAACATTCTGGATTAGACAATATTTTAAATATGGAATTTACTAAAGAGACAAACAACATTCTATGCAGAATTTTGGAATACACAATATCTGAATTAGACAAGTTTTACTGTGTTTTTTAAAATAAAAATCATGGACATGCAAATACCAATGTAAGAAACCAATTAATTCTATACTCAAAATTAACCATTTTTATTCCCCCATATTAATGCAGTACGTGTTTTTCCTGTTTAATGTTATGTCTGCGTAAAAATTTCTATTCCTTCTTTTATTAGCTTAATTTCAAACATATTGTCAAGATTTGAAAAAAAAAAAGAAATGCTTAATAGAAATAATACTTTGAATGATATAAAATAGTTATGTCATACAATATTTTAGTTCTGCTGGTCAGGTACCAGAAGACTTTATGCAAATGTAAGGTGTCAATCATTTATCTGCCTTGCATAATTTTGTATTTTGGTTTTTGATTTTGATGAATGTTGTTACAATGGTTTCTAAAAATAGAAATTTCTGGGAAATACTTTCTGCTTTAATGAATATATAATATTTTAATTCTATTGTAATCTGACAGCCATGCATTCTATAAATGTGAAAAGACATGAAAATGGCAGAATGCTAAAATTTGTTCTTTGAACACTTTTTATTTTGTGGGTTTCTGGTCCATATATAGTATTCAGGTACAAAGGGTCTATCAGAAGCTTGGGTTATTGATTTCTTTTTCATTCTGGTATTTTTTTTAAATTGTCAATACTTAAAAATGCTACATATATGTGCATAAATGATGCAGATTGCAAAATGGAAACTCATGTTTTTGATATTAAAAAAATGTACCTGATGTTGATAGTTTGACCAGTTCCTTCAGAGATGTAGAGTCCAGTGTAACTGTAGCCTTAGCATTACTGTAGATCAAAGACTTTATGGAATTAAGCTTTGTCCGTGTTTCTGACATTTTAGTCTGTATCCCTCCAGATGTAGGGTGATAGACATTAATTACAAATGCCAAAGTCAACATCACTGCTTGAAAATACATCAGCATTTCTTGCCTTTTAAACAATATGCAAAATATTATCAGAAGATAACAATCAAAACCTTCAGAGACTAGCTATTTATAATAAAGGACATTTGCATCTGTTACAGTTAAACCTCATGAAATAAGTAAATCAAAATATCATGTTACAAAAACTCATTCTCTTGTAGATCTCATGCAATAAGGTGTCCACTATCCCTAGCTGACTACAAACTGACATTGACTTTGTATCTCTTATCTCTTTGAATCTTTTTAGGCATTTAACAACAACTTATCTGGATAGTTTAATTTCACTGTGACCTGTTTAAAAATTTCTTAGGTCTTCACCATTTTTTAAGGGGAAAAACTTAACAGAATGTTGGAAGAAGAATCCCTTCCACGTACCTTTTAGATGTTATGAAAGCCTTTATAATTCAGACACTTTGTATAAAAATAAAGTTTCATAGAACTTACAGAATAAGGTAAAAATTGCAAACTCTTTGGTATAATTGTGTCATACAGTATCACATGCCTGAATAAATGGAATTTTGAAAGAAAAATTCTTGTTTCAATGGAGTTTTACTCAGTAACATTCAGGTAGAAAAAATGTCATGTTTGAGGCTGTGCTGCATCAACATGCTAGGCCACTGCTTACAAAATCATTAACAATATTTCTTAAATAATAATAAATGTTTATGACTTGTGATGTATTCTAAAGAGAGAAAAGGTAATGCTAATTAATTGTGTCCAACTTTATTGATGTACCTAAAATGCATGATTTTAATTTAATGCATGACACTTGTCCATGAATTTTCTGATATTTACCCTTTTTAAGATACATAATTCTTTTGTTGATTGGATTTTGATGTTCAGAGGGATTGTTATCATGGTTATTACAAATAGAATATTTTTGTAAAAATCTTTCAAAATGCTACTGGTTTAATTTCATGAAGACTGGATACACAAGTACACTCTACTAACTAAAGTTACAATCCTGTTTATCAGATGTTTATTTGACAAATGTTTTTTTTTTATCATGGACTAGTTACTAAATAAGAAATCTCTGTGATTTTTTTTTTCCAAAAAGCTACTCCTCATACAGATTGAGCCCAATTTCCATAAGGTATTAATACACTAGACTTTATAAAGATACACTGATAAACACAAAGGTAGAGCTAAAGTCTCATTAGAGACATCATGTTAATTGACACAGTACATGTATTTTCTTGCATTTGTATTCACTTCCTTTATTTTTCAGGAGAATTGGTCGCTGGTTGACTGATATTTCTCCCTTGCTTCCCATGATTCAGAACAACCAATCAGCTGTCTGTAAATTTACAATGAAAACAGCACCCTGGGCAATGCCTTGGATACCTTCGCTTAACCTTAGACTTTACAAAACAAATGGTAAAAAGACATGAAAATACATGTATTTGTTCTTTTTAGAGATTTATATTTAGTGGATGGACTGTACCTTAGATATTACATTTTACTCTTTATTGTAAAATATTTTTTTTTGTAAAAATTTGTTTTAATTAGTACATACAGGGTACATAAGAGTCATTTTCACCTGTGCAATTTTTGCCCTTTTGCACTTGCAAACAATTTTGCCCCATTTTAAATTCGCCCATCCATAGTCCTGTTTAAGAAATCATGCTGTGTAATCTAAATTCGCCCCGTTTTAAATTCGTTAATCAAGAAGAGGGCAAAAGGGGTGAAAATAAGATGGGGGCAAAAATTTCCTTAATACAGTAGTATGTGGGATCTGCTTGATTTAGTCAGATTTCTGGTTCAAATTGTTATTCACTTTAAAAATTTTGTATGACACAAGGATTAGAATTTTATATAATTTATAATTCTTATTTTTTAGATATCATTTCTCCATCAGAAACTTTTGTGCTATACCAACCGGGTGCAACATTTGACAAACATTATAATTCTCATTTCAAACCATACATCTTCACCCCTCCAACAGATGTCAAGAAGGCAAGTCATTTGTATAAATCTAAGATGATTAGTGGCATTAAATTATGACAATATTCCATAATTGTTTGCATCAGTCATTTTATATCAGTCTTACCAACAATAACTTGATAAGAAGTGACTTTGCAAGTTTCGAAAATGAGGGTATTTTTTGTTTACTCTAAAACAGTTTAATAACTGAAAATATGATACAATTTAAACTTTATAAACAAGATACATTGTATAAAATTTTAGGGATTGCTATCACTTTGTATGCATCATGTTGACTTTAGAGACACTGAAATTATTTTAGTAATTTGTTTTACTGTACACCATGTAGGTTGTGATATTTGCTGTGATAACTGGTCACGGAAGTGATGAGAATGGCTGCGGAGAATTCTGTGTTACTTCTCATCATTTTTCTGTCAATGGGCATATCAATAATATAACGTTCAGTGAAGCAGGTGAGTAATCTTCCTTAGAAGTTTTTGTTTATGACTTAGAACATCTTTTTATATAAAAACCTGCTCAGGTACTGTTCATCGCTATATTAACAGAAAAGATTAGTGTACATGAAAACTGGATCATGCATCAATGTCTTTGTTTCGTTTTCATTCTTTGTTACTTTAAAGCATATTTGTCAAAAATAGAAAAGTTAAAAATAATTCAAATAAAAAAAAAAAATTAAACTAATAGTTGAAGTATTACATTCACCAGTACTTTACTAGTTGTCATCATATAACTTTCCACTGAGAATTACAGTTAATTCATGCTTGTACACTTTGCCTAGCTTTCTAATTTAATATTTTTTCTTTTAAATAGGAACACCTCTTGGATGTGCCAACCAAGTTTTAAGTGGTGTAGAACCAAATGAACATGGTACTTGGTTGTATGGTAGAAATGGTTGGTGTGATGGTAGAAATGTGTTTCCTTGGGTTATTGACATTACTCAACAAGTTTCTCTTGGCAAAAACAATCAAATTACTTACTTTGGCTGGTTCAATGGAACTGATCCAAATCCAAAACAAAACCCAGGAATGATATCAATTTATTCATATCTAGTTTATTATAGATCTTGACTGTACTGTTAAATTAATTGTAGTGTATGGACAATTTTTCAACAACGAATTTTAAACTTGCAGAGGACTTGAAAAGATATGGACCACAATCATGTAATCAATTTTGAACCCTTCTCAAATGTAAAACGTGATATCATCACACCCTTTGTTTATTCCATTTCTTTACTTACTACTGTATCTCATCACACCCTTTGTTTATTCCATTTCTTTACTTACTACTGTATCTCACTTTTTTAAAACAGTGCCAAAATCTATGTATTTATTTAAATGAATTAACAATGATCTTGGTTTATTAGATTTTATATTTAAATCTTGTCATATCTGATGTTACTATAATTGGAGTAATCCTGCTTACATGGTAACTTAAGACCCATAGGTAACAAGCTAAACTGTATAACAGTCAGATTAACAATGTTCTAAAGGTGTGAATTGGAGTTGTACTTTTATTGATAGTTGTAACACATGTGCAGATTTTGTTTAAAGTTAACATTTTGATTTTAAATCTTGATCTTCCCTCCTAGTCTCTGAACTTCTTTTGTGTTCACACAAGCAAGGATGCTGTCTTGTAAGACATACATTTGTAACACAGTAGATAAAGAAAAATATTTCAATATGACAACAACTATTGTTCATAGCTTCCTGTTATTTGTTTTCCAAATTACTTTTTGACATATTTTGTTCAATTTATATGTAAGCATTCCAAAGAATTGCAAAGGTGATTTTTTTTTCCCCATTTTCTTTTGTTTTGGTTTTTTTTGTGTGTGTATAATGGACCGTATTTTTGACCATATTTTTTTTGACAAATAATTAAATGTACATACATGTATAAAGCCATTGCATTCTGATTTTATTAACTCAACTCATGTACCATTACATTAGAAAAAAAATAAAGACATATATTTTTTTTTTTTTGATTGATTTTTTTTTGTGCATTTTGTAATGAATCATTGTGGTTGTCATCTTTGCTAGCCAAGAGTTTCTAATCCTCTACTCTCCTCACAAATTCCTCAAAAAGTAGAGATTTTCTGCAGATTGAAATTCCAAACAAATGCAACAAAGCAGAACTCCTGGCTACCTATGATGTTTTAACTTCTATACAATGTCTTGACATTTTGTTTTTAGTAAAGCAATGTTCCAGTAAATGCTGAGTATGCACCCCTATATATTTTAACATTTGCGCCTTTACCTACATTATCTACTTTTACGTGATCACCAACTTTTAGCTTCACAATTACATTTCTACTTGTCTGGCCCCATCAGCTCTTCTCATGAAGTGACCTATATATTCTTGCTACAGTACGCTTATTTACTTTTAAAGCAAGCCAGGTCTCAACATTGGAAAGAGTATCAACAACGAACATGTAAGTTCCCGCCACTGGACACATGAATACTCCCGTTCTATCATCATATCCATTACCATCGTTTGTTAGAATTCCATCATATTTAATGGTTTGTCCTTGACCAACAGTAAGATGTTCAGACCCAACATAAACGGAAAAACTGACCCCCCTAGTTGATTTTGGCGAACCTACAAAATACAATTCTTAACAGCGTGAAAGAAAATTATTGAACATATAAGAATACGAATAAAAATATCTTGGAATCAACATTTATGCATGACAAGTATAAAGCCTAGAATGCAATGCTTACAATGTTTTAATGATCTTTATCTTGTATTTCCTAATCATTGTGTGTTAACGTTTCTTGAAATCTGATTAAACATCAGTATTTTCACTTTAGATGAGAATCTGAGTAAGAGGACAAAATATTGACAATATTTGAGATGATGCAATTAAAGGTCAAGATTGATTTTTTTGTACTATATATCTCAAGGCCGATATTTTCAAGTCTTCTACAGCTGTAATGTAAGCATATAATAAGCTACATCTGTTGAAATAGGAGTCACTTGGTCAATAATTAAGGGCAATAGGTCACTGATATAATATAGTGGGATCTGCATAATTTTTTTAGTTTTCTGATGCAAATTGTAAATCACTTTAAAAATTTTGTCTGAAACAATGATTAGAATTTTATATCATTTAGTAACACTTTTTTTCAGATACCATTTCTCCATCGGAAACTTTTTGTGTTACATGTATACCAGCCTGGTGCAACATTTGACAAACATTATAATTCTCATTTCAAACCATACACCTTCACCCCTCCAACTGATGTCAAGAAGGCAAGTCATTTGTGAAAATCTAAGATGATTCATGTGATTAGTAGCATTAATTATGATGATATTCCATAACTGTTTGCATCCAATCATAATTTTATATCCTGTTTTACTTACGATGACACTTTATTGAAAAGATGTGACTGCAAGTTTTCAAATATGAGGATATTTTCTGTTTGCTATAAAGCAGTTTAATAGTAGAGAAAATATACAAATTAGACTTTAAATGACGATATTAAATTTTAGGGCTTGTTTCACTTTGTATTCATCATGTATATTGAAATTATAATTTAGTAATTTGTTTTACTTAACTCCTTGTAGGTTGTGATACTTTCTGTGATAACTGGTCACGGAAGTGATGAGAATGGATGTAGAGAATTCTGTGTTACTTCTCATCATTTCTCTGTCAATGGACATATCAATAATATAACCTTCGGTGATGCAGGTGAGTAATTTCCTTTAGAAGTTTTTGTTTGTGGCATAGAATATCTTTATATTGAAAGATATGTCCAGGTACTGGTCATCCCTATACAGAAAACTTAGAGAACTTGAAAATTGGAACATGTATCAATTTCTTTGTGTCATTTTCGTTCTTTGTGACTTTATGGCATTGTTTTAAAAAATAGAAATGATTAAAATAAAAAAAAAACACAATAAACAGACTATATTCCATTCATCAATACCCTTCTGTACTAACTGTCATCATATTAACCTTCTACTGAAAATTACAGTTAATTCATGCTTGTACAGTTTAAGTGGTGTAGAACCAAATGAACATGGTACATTGTTATATGGTAGAAATGGTTGGTGTGATGGTAGAAATGTGTTTCCTTGGGTCATTGACATTACTCAACAAGTTTCTCTCGGCAAAAACAGTCAAATTAATTACTTTGGCTGGTTCAATGGAACTGATCCAAATCCGAAACAAAATCCAGGAATGATATCAATTTATTCATATCTTGTTTATTATAGATCTTGACTGTACTGTTAAATTAATTGTAGTTTATGGACAATTTTTCATCAACAGCGAATTTTAAACTTGTAGAGGACTTGAAAAGATTATAAACCAAGAGGTCCACAATTATGTGATGACTAATTTTGAACCCCTCTCAAATGTAATACACGTGAATTTATCACACCCTTTGTTTATTCCATTTCTTTACACTATTTTAAAAAAGTGTCAAAATTCATGTATTCATTTAAATGAATTAACAATGATCTTGGTTTCTTAAATTTTATATTTAAATTTTGTCATATTTGATGTTACTAATTGTAGTGATTTTGCTAACATGGTAACTTAAGACCCATAGGTAATTTCAGTCAGATTAACAATGTTCTTACAGTGTGAATTGGAGTTGTACTTTTATTGATAGTTGTTACACACGTGGAGACTTTGCTTAATGTTAACATTTTGATTTTACATCTTGATCTTCCCTCCTAGTCTCTGAACTTCTGTGTTCACACAAGCAAGGGTGCTGTCTGCAGCTGGTAAGATATGACATTAGTAACACAGTAGATAAAGAAAAATATTTCAATATGACGACAACTACTATTATCCATAGTTTCCTGTTATTTGTTTACTTATTGACATATATTGTTCAATTTATATGTAAGCATTCCAAAGAATTGCAAAGGTGATTTTTTTGCCCCTGTATTTTTTTTTTCATCTTCATGCTATGCAAAGTTATTGACCATATTTTGTTTGACAAATAATTAAATGCATATACATGTACACTGTGTAAAGATAGCCATACATTGCTTTCTGACTTTAAAGTAAAGTAACTTAACTCATGTACCATTACAGTAGAAATAAAAATTAAAGACATAATTATATTCTTTTTTTATTGTTTTTCTTGTACATTTTCTTATGAATCATTGTGGTTGTCATCTTCACTTGCCAAGAGTTTACGATCCTCTACTCTCCTCATAAACTCCTCAAAAAGTAAAGATTTTCTGCAGATTGAAGTTCAAAACTCCTTGCTACCAAAATGTTAATTTCTATACACAGTCATGTCATTTTGTTTTTAGTAAAGCAATGTTCCAGTAAATGCTGAATATCCTCCCCTATATATTTTAACATTTGCGCCTTTACCTACATTATCTACTTTCACGTGATCACCTATTTTTAGCCTCACGATCACAGTTCTGCTTGTCTGACCCCATCGGTTCTTCTCATGAACTGCCCTGTATAGTTTCAACATTGATGAGGGTATCAACAACGAACATATAAGTTCCCGCCACTGGACACACGAATACTCCTGTTCTATCATCATATCCATTATCATCGTTTGTCAGAATTCCATCGTATTTAATGGTCTGTACTTTTCCAACAATAAAATTTTGATCAGTCCCAACATAAACGGAAAAACTGACTCCTCTAGTTGATTTTGGCGAACCTACAACATACAGTTCTTAACCAATTGAAAGACAATTATTGAACATATGAGAATACGAAAAAAATATCTTGGAATAAGCATTTATGCCTGACAAGTGCATAGACTAGAATGCAGTGCGTACAATGTTTTAATGATCATTACCTTGCGTTTCCTGATCATAGTATGTTTACGTTTCTTGAATAATGATGATGGACTTGTTCACTTTAATATCTACCTAGAAATGTCTTGCTGAGTGTAGTTTATCATAAGAGAATCTTGCAACCTCACTTTCTATATGAACGTAGCTTATGTTAAAAAAAATTAACAATGAAGATAAAACTTTTAAGAAAATGCATATATACTTTTTTGATACACTATGTTTAGTTAATTTTAATTTCTTATTTTAAAAAAGCTCTATTCCATATTCTTCCTTTTCAAATAAACGTACCCGAGATTGAGAGTTTGCCCAGTTCCTTCAGAGCTGTAGAGTCCAGTGTAACTGTAGCCTTAGCATTACTGTAGATCAAGGACTTTATAGAGTAAAGTTTTGTCCGTATGTCTGACTGTGTCCCTTCTGAAACAGACTGATAGTTATACATCAAATGTAGTATCAACATCATTACTTGAAGATATGTCAACATATTTTGATTCTAAACAATATGCAAAAAAGTAACTGAAAACAATAAGCAAAGTATCATTACTTTTTATATCAATAAAATGTACATCTGTTACAGTAAAGATGCATGTACCGGTAATAAGTTCATCAAAATATCATATAATATTTGATACTGAATTTGTTGATATATTCTAATTTCATGCACTTAATAAACATTTTATATTTCAGTTGGTCGCTGGTTAATTGATTTGTCCCTTTTTTCATCCATAATTCAGAACAACCAATCAGTGTCTGTAAATTTACAATGAGGACAACACCCTTGATAGTGCCCTGGATATATACCCTCTTTAAACTGTAGACTTCATAAAACAAATTAAAATAATTATATGTTAATATAATAAATTTGAAGTAACGAACAGTATTTAGGCTCAAAAGTCATTCAAACAATATAAATCAGGAGAAGTGCAAACACGGACTTCTTTAACATCAGCAATGGGATCAGGTGACATAGAGGAGTGAGCATCCCCTGCCAACAGGTCACACTCGTCGTGTGCTTCTTGTCATGATTGGAAAATAATGGGAACATATCCGTCGACAATTTGTTGCGAAAATAGTTGTCTATCAACTAGTTTGAAAAACGTCAGTCAACATTTGGATTAATGATACATGTAGATTGTATTTGCTGACAAGGTCATTGAATCGAATGTATATCTTTCTGGGAATTTATCGAATTGACTGGACTGCCTGATAAATATTACAATTTCCTATGATAATATTTTTGTAAGAGAGAATATGTTGTAATATTATACTTTCATGTAAATTAGTTGAATGTGATTGGTCGAGAAGCATTTGTTAAAAAACACAATTACCCGCTGAATAATGAAGCCACGCCCTCCAGCGTAGCAACAGTCAACATTGCTTGACGACGGGTGATATTCCAAAAAAATATGCGCAGAATATGTGCGCGCACGATTCACTTTTATATGTATTTGTACAGAACATTCTGTATAATATAATAAATATTGCATGTAGATAAGTGTAACATTGAAAATTTTCACCCCTCGAAAACAGTTGTCATTCTCGGCTGCGCCTTGGTTTTCTTCGGGTGAAAGTTTTCGATGTTACACTCAACTACATGCAATATTTATATAATACCGCATAACATGATATACCACCGTAACACATTATAACATTGTTAAGTTATGGGTCCACGTGATGGTAAATCACTGTTGCAAAACATAAGTTGCAGACTTCAGGTTCAGTGATTCCTGAGATGCAGATTGACAATAATCATACCCATGCCTGTAGTATATATATTTAACTTATTGGAAGCCCTGAAAATGCCAAGGCTATATTTTTAGGTGCATAGTAGAAGTAAACATTCCTAGTTTACCGTCACACCCGCCCTGAACCTGAATTGATGTTTCGTAATGAAATTCAATTTAAAAACAAAGGCTTAACAATTGGTTTTAGAGAAGTCAGACAAAATACAACCCACTGATAAGTTAGCCGAGGTTGTTGAAATCTATACATTAACTTATCGTACATGAGTAGTAGCATGCCTTTCTTTGAAAATGGTTGTTCTCATTGCAAGTTCTTAGCAGAAATAAGGAAAGTAAGTTGCAAGACATGAACGTCATAAATAGCTGATTGTGGAATATTTCTATATTATTAGACTTTTATTGTATCAATTTATCCTCAAATACAATAAAATAATATCCTGCGCTGTACATAACCGTTGAAGATTATGATGTACAACAACGATTCGATGACCACATCCTCTGTTTCTATACACTTTTATTAATGAGATTCCATAGATTATTGAAAACTGATATAATTCTTAACAATATCAGGGGCAGATGATTTGAAATCACAATATTTTAATTAAATGATGGAAATATACCAAAGGGAAATATCCTCATTTGACTTTGTTAGCTCAAACTGCTAGTCGGCGTTCAATTTCTACCTCAAAGAGACTACAACAAATTCAACAAAACTGACTTAGGTTACCCGGACTACAAATCAGCATCATTGAAATATTTGCTTCTCCTCTTTATGAATCTTATCCGCATTTAAAATCAGGTAATCATAGAATCAAAATATGAAGATAAAAATACAATTTACAGAACAATTGTATAGAACCAAGTGAGGAAATGAAGGCAATTATTGGATGACAATTGAAACATCACACGAATTTTTCCGTGAGTCTCACGTCGAATTTAAAGGTTTTGTTGCATGGTCAAACAATTTATTTACAAACTGAATTACGGACAATGTTTTAAAACTTAAAACATATGATTAATCATTTAATTCTCATATTAAAAACATTATGCTAAAATAAATATTAACTTTGGAGTAGTTTTGAGCATAATCAGAGAATTATGAACAAATGATATTTTTTTAGTCTATTAGTAAAGCAATGTTCCTGTAAATCCAGAATATCCATTGTTATTTATTGACGTTCTTCCACCTACATTTTCAACTTTGACATGGTCACCACGTTTCAATTTTACTATCACAGTTCTGCTAATCTGACTCCAAACATTCTGATGAGCTGCCTTATGTACAAATGCCACAGCTTTCTTGTTTACTTTTATGGCAAGATAAGTATCTAAATAGCAGAGAGTATCAACAACGAACATGTAAGTTCCCGCCACTGGACACACGAATACTCCTGTTCTGTCATCATATCCATTGCCATCGTTTGTCAGAATCGCATCGTATTTAACAGTCTGTCCTTTTCCAACTGTCAGAGCATTGGTCCTAACATGAACAGAGAAACTGACCCCCCTCGTTGGTTTTGGCGAATCTAGGAATTAACAATGCAAGAAAAATATTATTTATTGATGTTAATCAAATAATCAAAAGAATCAACGTTTAAACAGACAAAGTTCAAAGTCAATTCATGTATATAAACGTGGGGTTATTCAAGTGAAAAAAAAAGTTCACAATTTTGATTTGAACCTAACATGTTTATCTTAACACTTAATCTCGTATCATTTTTGCTCAAATAGGCCATGTAAAGGTAACATACCACTAACATCCACTTTGCATTTCTTAATCAGAGACGGTGATTTTATACCAATCTAAATGCAGGATCTATTTATTTAACTTTTTACTTACGTTACATCTCTCGGAGAGAACGTTAATAACAAGATTTTCCAACTCTAACCTTTTTTATGAGGCAAGCTTACGTTTTTAATCTTTGCAGGACAAATACGTGGTAATATGGGGGTGATTTTAATTTTCTTATAATGCACTTTAAAGATTTTAAAGATCATTGTTGGGGAACAGGAAAATATGGATAAAGTGTACAATTTACTAGTTTGACATACAATATTTGATATAAATATCGTAGGTTATGCTCAAAATTTATACGATGGCTTATTGGACACTGAAAAAGCGAAAACATATTGACACCAAAACACATTTAAGTATTCCCCATTTTTACAGTAATTAATTTTTAAATAATTACCTGATGTTGAGAGTTTTTTATTATTTCACTAAAATTCTATTTAATATCTTTACCTGATGTTGAGAGTTTGACCAGTTCCTTCAGAGCTGTAGAGTCCAATGTAACTGTAGCCTTAGCATTTCTGTAGATCAAGGACTTTATGGAGTCAAGATTTTTCCGTGTGTTAGACAGTGTCCCTCCTGACACAGGGTGATAATTATTCACAAAATGTAGTATCAACAACAATACTTGAAAATATGCCAACATTTTTTAAATTCTAAATGAAATGCAAAAGAATGACTGAAAACAAAAATTAAAGTATCACTACTTTTTATATCAATAAAATGTCCACCTGTTACAGTAAAGGTGCATGCAATAAGTTCATCAAAATATCATATAACACAAGATCTCAATCTGTAGAGATGTTTTAATTTCTTTATAAACGTTTTATTTTCAAGGTACTCCAATCTTCAGGTTCTGAAAATCAAGCATTGATAATTGAAAATGCTCACAAAAATGTCTCTGAATTTTCAAAGTCACACGTTTTTACCCACAATAATGCTTCAAACTTCATCTTTCAAGTTAATCATATTATATAGAGAAAATTAGTAAATCTCAAATCTATTTTTCAAGAATTTCCTGATATATGTAATTTTAAAATGCTTATACATGGATAAAATTTTGACTTTTTATTAGACCTTTCTGAGAACTTCAAAGAACCTTGAAGCACATTGAGAGGTATATACACCCATTCTCAATATAAGGGCACAAATGCCTCTCTGATTTTTTAAAAAATGAAGTTCAAGATAACAATTTTTCTATCAATTACCTTTGAAAGAAAGTATCTGAAGATTTTGCTACAAGTTTTTTTTTTCATCAAATTTTAATATATGGAATAATGACAAGACGTTGAAGTAGGGGGTGATTTTATTCAGAAATTTAGCTGGAAATGTACGTTACTCTTTCTGCAATGTCCAAAAAGGTCTACAGAAAAAAATGTAGTCATTAAAAATCACAATTGGAATATCTCATCTTAACACCAGCACATCCTACCAACACTGTCAGCAACATATTCTCTCGGCATACTAACGTGCGTTTGATTTTTCCTTTCAAAAAACAAAGGTTACTTTTTGATCCAGATGTATAAAAATATTTTTTATAATATATGCTTTAAATTCTTCTCTCTGTTTTGTTTAGAGCGATCAGTTTGGAATCTTGTAATTTTCTATAGATACTGGAACTTAACATGTACATGTAGTAAAATTTTATTTTGTAATTACTGTCTTTTTTAACATAAATCCATGCCGATTTAGAAAACTATGTAAATATAACGTACATTTCATGATTTATTTCTGTTTGATAAAAAGCTTAAAATTCATCTAAAAATTCATCGTTTTGTTTCAGTTTATTCCAAAATAGATTCTCTAAGTAATCACATTGTGTTATATGTCATAATCACCACTATAAAGACACGATTGCCTCAGAATATGAGTAGGTAACGTACATTTCAAACTTGTAATAATATGTAAGTAAATATTGAAAAAAAAGCAATTATAGACATAAAAATCATTTCAATGAAGCGTTTTAACGCAGTAATATAAGAAATCATAATGTAACAAATGAGGTTATTTGTCATCAGCTACATGAATGTCACGTCACTTCGGTAACGTTCATTTCACATACTAGTATTATTGGGGAGTCCCCTCCACCTCTTGTGCTGTTTCGCTTAAATTGACACCGTAGCCTAGTTACTTCTACCTGTGTGCAAGGGTACAGACAAAATCAAATAAGAGTAAGACATATTTTGCTATGATCCAACAAAAACTCACGTTTGGCCATTGAAACTTAACATAAATGATCAAAATCTATTCCGAATATATCTATCGACAGTCTTGTTAACAATTTCATTTAGTATGCTGCAACATCGTTTGTCAAAACACAAACATACCTGCTTTTCAGCAGATCTTGAAAAATATAACCCAAAATGCAATGAATCGAACAAAACTGAGTATTGTGTGCCTTTCAGTATTTGAAATGTACGTGACCGTCTTGCGTTTTGGGTTTGTTTTGTTTCTTTTTTTTTTTTACCAATTAGAAGCCTATGCATGCCTTGTTTTAAATTATCAACAACAATTAAATGATGAATATTGACGAAAAGTAGCATATTAAAAGTAAACAAACAGCAAAAAGGTTGCCATAGATAAATTTACGACGATTAGAAATAAATTTTCTAGCATGTGGTAACAGTCTACCACATTTCCGAGGATTGGGGGTGCATTTAGATGGATTTATGTGGTCAGTTGTCAAATGGATTGTACGATATCTTTGTTTCGCTCGTGTAAACGCAATTCATTGACTAAATTAAAAAAAAAATGTCGTTAGAAATACGCAAAATGTACGTTACCATACGTAACGTACATTTCAAATATAAAAATCAATTCTCTTCCACAAGCTTACGTTACACACGCAATATATTGATATTATTTGAACTTGCATAACATAAGAAATGCATCATACAGGTTTCGTATTCAAAAAAATATATCAGGTATCAAAATTATATTACATATAAATGACCATAATATAAATTTTTTCCTCAGCAGAAACGTTTCTTTTCATTTATTTTGGGATTTAGCCGACCTCCAACCTTTGAAACTTTCCTTTGTGTACACATTCGAGTGTGTGAAAGTTTGAGAATACATGAAAATTCGTGCGAGATTCACTTACTTCGAATTTCATGGTAACGTACATTTCAGTCACGTACATTTCAAATGACCACTTTTCATGTAAAAAACAAATTTTTATTGTCTTAACCAAAACGGCTTTGCCAGTTTACAGGGTACAAGGGGTTGCTTACTCAGAGTCGTCTCATATTTTCTACTTAATATATATTCTTAATGGAAGAATATAATGTAACGTACATTTCTTTCTTATCTCTACGATTGAAAATGTCTTTCATTCCGTAAACATATTTATAAAAGTTGCTCAAATTGTTCAATTTCATGTTACATTATCTAAGTATAAGTAAATTATCCTTTGAAATTTCAAATTTAGCCCATCAATAAATAAAGGAGAAAAAAACTGACAAGTGTATAATCTTTGTGTTTGCTTGTAATGTGGTTGAAACAGAATTAAGCGACAGGGACATTGCACATTATCACAAAGAAATAAATGTATTTATTGTTATGAAAAGAAAGATATATGATACAAGGTTTAACTTATCAGAAAATTTTTACTTGAGAATCAAAACTGCATATTACACAGAGGGGATTCAGCATAATATTTGCCTCGGCGACAGTAACGTACATTTCAAATACGCTACTATATTTGAATTTGGAACTCCTTAAATATCTTTTCAGATCGATTATTATATGAATTCTTATTCATTGTTATATGACTATTCATAATGTTGATTTGAAAATTACATCAGTGGTATTTCTTCTAAATGAAAATGAGGCGACATTATTTGAGCCCTTATATTGAGAATGGGTGTTAATGATAGATTGTATTTGCGGACAAAGTAATTTTATCGAATGCTCATCTTTCGAAGGATTTATAGAATTGACCGGCTGCCTGATAAATTATATATACCACTAATAAGATTTTATGTAAAATATAAAATGTTATTATAATACCACCATAACCACATTAAATCATTGTAATAAAAAGGTGTTTAGGCCTATGTAATATGGTAAAATACTGTTGCTAAATATTAGTTTCAGCTTTTCAGGTCCACTGATACCTGGGAAGAAGATAAACAATTATCATAATCTTGCCTGTAGAATGTAATCTTTATTGAAAATGCCAGGAATTGGTTTTAGGTGCATAGTAGAAGTAAGTGTCAATAGTTCACCGGTCACAACCGCCCTGAGCCCTTTAAATTGATCAAATAGATGGCATTTTTTGTAGTGAAATTCAGTTTAAAAACAAAGGCCTAACAATTGGTATAAAAGAAGTCGGACAATATACATTTTAGCGACCATAGAAATTATGAAATGCCGACTTTAACCGAAGTTGTTGAAATCCATACATCAACTTATCAGTGAGTAGCATGCCTCTCTTTAAACATGATTGTTCTCCTTGCAAGCTCATAAGAAGAAAATACAAAATTAAAGTAAGTTGGAAGACATGAACGTCTTATATAAGTTTGTAGTTAAGAAGAACGAACTGATGCTTGTTTTAAAAACCAGCATTAATTTGGATTCAACGCATACACGGAGGCATAGCTGCAGATCTGTAGCGTTATGGTTTTATATAATTTTCCTTTGACCATAACGCTACAGATCCCGTAATGCCAAAAAAGGTGCAATTTACGGCGCAATTTTTTTTTGCGCACTTTTGGGGAGAATTTCTCCACTTTCTAGCATTGGTCTATCAACTACCTTTCACTCCCTAATTCTAGGCACATTATTAAATAATCTGTATATTTTATCTATCTCCTAACCCTCTTATAGTCATCTCTACAGGTGATAAACCTGCTTGATTAAAATTATATGTTGGATTGCAGAAAATTCATTTCAAGCGAGTCTATTGCCTGTAGAGTCAACTATAAATGGTTGGAAGGTGGATAAAATATACACATTGCTACAGAATATGTCTAGAATTAGGAAGTGAAAGGTAGTTAATTGGCCAATGCTAGAAAGTGGAGAAATTCTGCCATAAAAATGGCCCAAAAATATTGCACCTTGTAGCTTTTTGCATTACGGGATCTGTAGCGTTATGGTCAAAGACAAATATATAAAAATATAACGCTACAGATCTGCAGCTAACGGAGGCAGAGATATGATATTTTTCCGAATGTCTTCAATTCTGGTGAAATTTCGATGATATTTTTCCGAATGTTCTCAATTCTGGTGAAATTTCGTTGAATTTGAAATACTTTTCACTTGGGAAAACATGGAGCACAAGCTTGGCTTTCTGGAATTTTTACACACAAGATTCACCTGATACTAGTTTATGAAATATATGAATTTTGTAGATAGGCAAGTTTATGCTCTATGTTTTCTGAAACAAAATGTGTTGTAAAATTGATAAAAATTTGCATAAAAATGAGAAAATTCGGAAATTGACAGATTTTTTGACATTCCTGTGACCTCTGTGTATCACATAATTTAGAACCAATACTCATTTTGTCGCAGGAATGATAAGAAGTTTCAAATTATAAAGTGTTGCATTATTTTAAAAGTCTCGTTCTTATCCTCAAATACAATAAAATTATTTTGTCCTCATGTGTTGTTCATAGCTGTGTTGTTCAAGATTATGATTTACGACAACGATTCGATCACCGCTCCCTCTGTTGTGCAAAATCTTTACTTCAAGAGGACGTTATAATGGTAATCTAACAACCAAGTCATATGATAAACGTGATGACTTTAACTCTTCTACTGTCAATTTTCCCTACTAATGCAGTAATGAACCTTCATCAATTGCAAACGGAGTTTTTATATCTCAGTTCATTCGATACGCAAGAGCATGCTCTACGTATGAATGATTCCTTAAAGGAGGGAAAATATTGACAAACAAGTTGATGAAAAAAGAATTTCAGCAGTCTCGTTTAAAGTCATCATTTCGTAAGTTGTATGGTCGATACAATGACCTTGTCAGTAAATACAATCTATCATTGAGTCAAATGCTGACTGACATTTTTCAGACTCAATTTGTTAGTACATTATTTATACACTGAATTGACGACAGATTTTCCCGTTATATCCCGTTCAAGGAGCTACGGCGGGTGTGAAAGGTCTGCAGGGGATGCTCTCTTCTCCATGGTACCTGAGCCCACCTCTGATGTTTTTGAGGTCCGCGTGTGCTCTGCTCCTATTTTATGCTGTTTTATGGACTTTTGATCTTGAATACTGTTCGTTATCTCCATAGGTTTTATTCTAAACATTTTTATTTATTAGATTCCACAGACTAAACAAGAGGCCCACGGGCCTTATAGGTCACCTGAGTATCATGCAACAACTTTCCAGTGATTGTATTTGGTTCGTGTTTTAATCCAAAAGCCATGAAATTCACAAATTTGGAAAGAGGCACCATTGCTTAACAAAGGGCAGATTTCAAAGCATTAATTTATTTTTAGTTAAAGTACCCCCCTGGTACCTCTGACCCAGCGTCCCTGAAATTATCTATTTTGAAAGAGGCCCCTTTCTTCATTACAAGGCCAGCATTTTTTTTTTTATGTTTAGGTTTAGTTATGAACATGAGAATAAAAATGTTCTGAATGAGAAGAAAATAATTTTTTTTTGTTAAATCAATTATTATTATTTGTACATTCTTTTTTTATACCATTCTGATAGGCTTTTTACCACTGGACACATAATGCTTACAAATATGAAAGTAGAACATTGCTTATTTCATCATCTGCCAGTTTGGGCCAGTTATATAAATTTTGTGATGTTGGTCAATATGTATGTAAAAAAATCAATTCTTTAAATGTCTTTCAATATATCTTCATTTTTTGATATGTGTTAGGTGAATGTGTAGGCATTGTTCTAAAATTTACTTGATGCCTAAAATTATATAATTCCTATCATAAAACAGACAGGGAGTATTAGGGAGTAGGGTGAACATTTTTTCAATTAAGTGTAAAATAATTTAAGTGGCTGATGCAAATGATACTTCTTGCCTGTATATATTTGTATATTTTTGCCTTTTAATAGTTGAATTTTTTCTTTATTTCTTCAGGTTATTGTTTATTTCTTCCTCAAATGGACTCAAATTCTCCCATAGTTTTATTCATTACATATGATGCATAAGCAATTAACCCTTTTCTGAAGAAAGATGCTTAGACTGTAAGCTATAACAGAGATCTAAACAATGTCGCTGACAATATGCAATAGCTACCACTGGCAGTTTAAAACCTGGGGGAGGAAAATAATTTACAGAGAAATACTTTTGAAACTAACACATAATTATCTCACCGGCATGTCATTGTGCAACAAAGTCGTCAGCATTTTATTTGTCCTTTGAACGGGTGAAACGTTTTGAATGGCACTGGAATCGATGAATTTTACACTTAACCAAGCTATCTTCTCAGATAGATCTAGCATTATTTACCCGGCGTTTCATCTTAAAACCGGAAGTGCGACTTTGTAAATTTGAAATCTCGATCCCGACTCAAATTTGACATCGGATAGAAAAAATTGTTTTATTTTTTCTGAAAATTCTAAACCTTGAGCGGAGGGTTTATAAAACTGAAAATAAAATAAATCCTGGCCTTAAGTATGTAATTAGATCATTAGCATATTAACCAGGAGCAAAGGATAAGATGTTCAAAGAATTCATGCATTTCACTATATAATCATTAGAGCCCCACCCTAAAACAAGAACCCTTGACCCTGGGGCCATAAAATTCACAATTTTGGTAGAGGCAATCTTGCTCATCATAACTATGTACTTAGTTAGTTTATTTAATACCCAGGAGCAGAGAAGAAGATTTTCAAAGAAATAATGTATTTTCACTATATAATCAATAGAGCCTCGCCCTAACACCAGAACCCTTGACCCTGGGGCCATAAAATTCACAATTTTGGTAGAGGCACTCTTGCTCATCATAACTATGTACTTAGTTAGTTTATTTAATACCCAGGAGCAGAGAAGAAGATTTTCAAAGAAATAATGCATTTTCACTACCTACTTATTTAGCCCCGCCCTAACACTAGAACCCCTGACCCCAGGGCCATGAATTTCACAATTTTGGTAGAGGACTCATTGCTGATTACAATCATGCAAACAGATTGACTGCTTGATGTCCAGGAGTAAAGAAGAAGATTTTTAAAGATTGCATTAATTTTAGTGGTTTTGGCCCCACCCCTCAGGCCCCAGGGGGGCAGGGATCATGAAATTCACAATTTTTGTTCCCCTTCACCCATACATGCTTTGTGCCAAATATGGTTAAAATTGGTTCAGTGGTTTCAGAGAAGAAGCTGAAAATGTTCAAATGTTAACACACGACGCACGACGGACGACGCACGACGACGGACGAAAACAGATAGCAATAGGTCACCTGAGTTTACTCAGGTGACCTAAAAACTGATACATGTATAATTCTTATGAATAGCAGGAGCAGATGATCTCAAATCACAATAAATGTAATTGATGGATCTATACAAAAGGGAAAGATCTCATTTTACTATGTCAGCTCAATTCGCTAGTCGGCGTTCAATATTTGTAACTGCAAACAGACAATTAAGGTCTCTTATCGACGAAACTGACTTAGGATATCTGGACTACAAATCAGCATCATTCAAAAAATTACTTTTCCACTTTATGAATTTTTTCTGCATTTAAAATCATCTAATCATAAAATGAAAAAAAAACTGAGTAAAAATTACAATTTAACAGAACAATTGTTTAGAACCAAGTGAGTGAATGAAGGTAATTAATGGATGACAATTTAAACATCAAACGAATTTTTCCGTGATTCTCACGTCGAATATAGAGGTTTTGTCGCATGATCAAACCATCTATTTGCAGACTAAAATACTGACAATGTTTTTAAACTATATGATTGATCATTTAATTCACACATTAAAAATACACTCACCGTCAATAGAAACGCAACACCCTAATTTAAGGGGTGAAAATTATGTACGGGATATAACTATGTACCAAAAAAGTTAGGACATCTTTTACTTTGCCAAATCAGTTATTTAACAGTTGAATGATTTTCATTCCATTACCGGAAGTTGATTTTTAGTCCCCTGGACAGAAAGCAAAAATTAGCATTTTTAATAAAATTATTGACAATATTTTGGGTTTTCAAGGTTTTGTACCTGTTAATCATAAGTCTTGTACTAAAATCATGCCAAGAAAACCTTAGCAGTCTGTCCGGAGAGCGAACTCAATAAAAGTCGAATTAACGTTAATCTGTGAAACTCCCCCGAGAGATGTTTGCGAGGCAATTAATGTCAGCAGTTTTGAGGAAGGGATCTTAAGTTTTACTGGGTTTAAAACATAGGTACAAATCTAATTATTTAGAAGTCTTTGCACCCCTTCTTTTTTTTGGGGGGGGGGGGTTCATATTTATCAAATACTGTTAAAAAAAGTAAGTTAAAGAAAAAGAAAGTTAAAAATAATTAATTATAGTAAACTAATTCGTCAGTAGAAATAAGCTGTCTTTCAATTTTTTACGTATTTCCATATAGTTTTTTTTTCCTGAGCATAAATTAACGTCGGGTACGATGAACTTGGTAGTTGTGGAAGTACCGCGCGTCGAATTATGGGGAAAAGGGTACCAGATTCCCGGAAGTTGACATCATTTCCTGGTCAAACAAGAGGGGAGAGGAGTACTAAATGGGTAGAGGTATCACACCGGTAATTGACCAATCAAAATGAACTTATCAAATGTAGGTCCATACATATAAAATTGATTTTCTTTTCTTTTGAGACATTTTTCTATTGTCTTCCGAGCCATTTTTACAACTTTGGTACCTGTGCCTAGTGAATTTTATGTACTTTTTGAACAAATAAAGGTTTTTGACAGGAACTATTTTTTTTCCCGGGAATAGGAGGCTACTTCCTGCGGTACACTCGGAATGTTTATAAACACATTTATGTCTAATGTCATACCGATTGTAATCAATAATAATCAGACAGAATATATACTTTGACTTCTAGTTTCCTACCTATATTGTACGAAAGAAACGAGATAATGCGAAACAATGCCCAGATAAATAACTGCTTCATAAGACGAAACCATTGTCATTATGAGCCACCTGGTCCTGAGTATGTCTCGTCAGTAACAAGTTCACCAAACATGCATGCATGATTCTAAATATTTCGAACATTGATTTAATTGCCTAACAGCAAACAGCCATCAAGACATCAACTAGCCTTTAACAAACAGCACTGACTGACAGAGCAATTAATTCTATCTTATGACCTTAAAACTTGGTAGCCTACCACAAGCATAAGCACTCCAGTATGCAATTCATGTAGAATGAGACAAAAAGTTATACTGGCCTTAATAAGCTTGGCGATTGAATAACTGCATTCCTTATACTTCGAAGGAACTTCCGCATAGGCTGGTCGTGCGAGGGGGTGCAGCACAGATGTACACCATCAGGACCAAGATAGTTTAGGTCATGCCAGAAACCTCTGTGACGCCAAAAATGGATTCCCGGCAAAGAATGGGTCCTGATCTCCAATTGTATATTTGTTTTTACTACCTTGTCATTGAAGCCATTGCAGGCTGCGAAAGGCAATCGTCTTATCAACTGTCCAATTATCACTATTTTAGCACCAACACCATCCCGCAAATATGCTGCCACAGATATGAGGTCACCAGCTAACTTTTCACAAGAAGTCAAATCACATATATCATTTTCCCCAACCTGCAAGAATATAATATCTGGCGGCGAAACAAAATGAAAAAGTTCCCTTCTATCACCGAGTCCTGCAGATTCATTAAGACGGCGTAAACGAAGACCTCCTTTTCCACGGAGAGTCACATTAAAACTGTCATCCAACCTCAAATTAATTATACCTTTATTAGAACAATATTCCTTCAATCTGCGAATATAGGAATGTCCAATTATACACACATTAAGTCCAGGAGCCATACTTAACAGCGTCACACCGAAAAAAAAAAGAACTCTTTGTATGGGAGCTTAAACGGTACCCTCGCACTCCCAGACTAAACACCCACAAAATAATACAATTATTTTCAAGCAACGAAACTTACAAATTGCAAATCTCTTGGATTTCTTTAGGAAATATCTTCAAAATATACGTGGTTCCAAAATTACTGTGGACAGCGCGGGAATAAAAATACAAGTGGTCCGCTTAGCTGGCCACGTGATACTAGCCCGCTAATCATTGGCTGGAAATTCGCATACCACAGGCGTAAAAATCCCAGCCTGAAATATCTATTACATAAACCATCACACCCATGTAAATACAACGTATTTAATACATAAACAACGCATTTAATACATAAATTCAATTATAATCATAATTGCTGTTTGAAAACACGTGGAATTGCGGGTAGCCCTGTTTACAGATGGAAAAAGTAAGAAAATGCCGTGTAGGTAACGTTTTGTGTGTGAGAGTGTGTCAGCTAGTGTGACAGGTAATGTTTAACACCTCCTGCTAGTTATGTTTTCAAGTAAACAAATACCAGATTTTTTTACGACTTTTTATTCTATTATATGGAATTTTATAGTGAAAACAATTACCGGTGTGACGAAACCTGATTGGCTATGTTAATATTTTCATTTTAATGTATAAATATCACTGATAGAAATAAATGGTGGAATATATCAAGTTTATTTTTCTTTAACTAAGAAAGCTGAAAACTTATAATATCCCCCCCACCCCAAAATCGAAATCTGCTGCCGTAAATTGTCTTGCTAGCGTTTTGGGAATATGGGTGATTTGCATCAATTACACTTTTATTGACTTCATCAGTGCGTAAACCGGACGAGATTTCTTGGCATGTTCCGGAAAAATATCCTTCTTTCTTTTACGGATTTGATGCCTGTATTTCCTCAAAACAAATGAAAGCACGCATTTTCATTGCTAATGTTGGAAATTCTCAAAATAAAAAAGGGAGAGCTACAGATGCAAGTATGCACTACATAACGAATTTTCGGGCTCATGTGTTTCAAAAGCTTGAATGACAGTTCCTTGACCGGAAGTCCAAGGGTTTGTAGTAATTTAGTTTAACTGAAAAAAAAATGTTTTGTTTACATAATTCTTTAACGGTCACTCATTGTTTATATAACTATTTTTAGATATAGCTACTCGATGCTCCTCGCGAGGATCGGTTAGTTTGATCTTTACGTAACTCTTTTGTTTTGAACGCGATGCTCCTTATGAGCATCGGCCAGCGGGTATATATATGGGGGAATTTTGGGTCAGTTAGTTAATGTTTCGCTGGGAATTTATTAGTATAGTCACTGTTTTACTTGGGATTTACATGTACATAGACCGTTCAGAAGATAGTGGATTATTGTGTAAATATTAATATTGTGATGTGTTTTACGGGCACCTGTCCCTGTAAATAAATTGTGTATAAAACTTACTTATCGTTTTATTTCAAACAAGGAGGAGATTTTAAGACAGAGGAATATTATTTTTACTGAATAATGGATTAATTTAGCCGTTTACCGCTCGACGGCACTACAACTGGTGGCAGCGGTGGGATTTTCTGCATTATTCCAGTGATTTTAATTTATTATTTTTGTGTGTGTGGATTTATTCAGTGGATTTATTCGTGAAGATGAGGAAATTTTCTTATATTACTTTGTATACTATTCAAAAGAACGGATCTGGATTTAGAAAGTCTATAGTGGATACTGAAAATTACAATCTTACATGTGAAAATTGCGCTAAAGTATTTCCGAGGAATCAGGCAAAGAACAAAGTGTTTTTGTCTTGTGAAAATTGTGAGCTTTCCGTGTTCAAATTCAGATGCGTACAATGTGATCATGTGAATAGCTGCTAGTGTGCGGAAAAAAGATTAGTATAAAGTGACACCGTTTGAATTATTGTGTTTTTAAAATACTAGAAATGGATTCCAGGAATAATCAACCTCCAAGACTTGCATATATATACGACTATGATGATTCCGAAAAATAAGTTTTAGTGAGGATCGAGGATTTTTATTTACGGAAGGAATGCCCAAACTGTTATAACATGTTTGTAAAAACGGAAAACAGGCATGAACATCTGACCAGTGGACGCGTTGTTCAGTTCTATAAATGCCCAGCTTGTGGATGCCGGATTAAAATACCCAATTAGTGAAAGTTAGTGATTTATCAACGTGGATCCGTTTGCTATATTTGTGTTATTTGCCCACTGTGCTCTTCTACTTAAAATGCTTCAATCACCGACGAATATGGAATCACAAAGAAGAATTCCAGAGCGTCCAGCTCCGTATTATACGCCTTATCCAAGGACAAGTGCGCGTAGAAATTTAATGAGTGAATTTAACAGGATGTCGCCATCTCCTGTGATATCAAGTACACCGCTTAATTGGAGTTCTAGTGGGAATGAGCGTGAAACACCAAGCAGTGCAGAATCCGGAAGCGCCGATTCCAGTACTTGGGGTTCATATATATCTTATTTTCTGCTTGGAGTGGTTTTATGCATGTTGACAATATTTGGAAGTTATAAATTCTTCCCTATGGATTACCTGAACAGTCTGACTCGTGGAGCGGGAGTCGTCGTTGGAATTGTGTTATTCATGTTTATTTGTGCAGTGTTGTGGAAATTGTTCAACAAACGACGTGCCAGTTTCGAGAATGAGACATCTAACGAGCAGATGCCAGGAAGAGGATCAGGAGTTAGTATTCAAGTCAAACGCACCTTTAAGGGCGAAGGGGCCGAGATATGGAGCGAGTTCATTCGATATTTCGAGAATATCGCTATGCTTAATCATTGGACTTTAGATATGAAACGGCGAGTTCTTATTACTACGTTTAGAGGACAAGCGGAAACATTTGCCTACGGATTGCCAGAGGATATCGTAGAAGATTACAATCAACTGAAGCAAAGTATGGATGACAGGTTTGGTCATCATGCAATGAAGGAAAGTTACATCGCCGAGGCAAAACTACGGAAAAAGAGGAATACTGAATCTTATAGAGATTTTGGACAAGCTATTGCTGATCTTTATAGGCGAGCACATCCAAACAACAGAGATTATGTAGAGGAAGCCAGTCTTAAGACATTTCTAGACAACTGTGATGGTGACGAGGAATTCCGCCTTGCTGTAAAGCGAATGAGACCGAATACGCTACAAGAAGCTGTGACCGCGGCAATGCAGGAGGAATGCATTAGAATAACAGAAAACAGAAGTTCTAGAAATAGTCAGAATCGTATTGTTAGACCTGTCTACAGAGTTAATGACTCTGTGAAATTTGATGCTAAACCTCAGATACACCCCGCGCAAAACAGTGAAGTACAAAGTAATGAAGCTGCACGGAGAATAAAGAAATGTTACGAATGTAACTCAACACATCACTTGTACAGAGACTGTCCTAAGAAGAAAAATGTAAATGACAGAAAACTGCAAAAACCTTTAAACCTGAAAGTGTCGAGGCAGTAGGCCATGCATCGGCACAGGAGTTTGTAAAGCGGCCTTGTATAGGTAACCAGCAACCCCGGGATACTGCGGACGTTGTTAGTAAGGGAAATGTTACTGTATCAACGCAGACTGTTGTTGCTGAGAATATGCACTTGAATTATGACTCTAAGGATGATGAAACTGGGGACTTTGTAGAGATTCAAGGGAAGTCCGGTATGAAGTTAGATGGTTTAGTTGAGGGCACGCCAGTAGAGTGGAAATTAGACACGGGTGCAATAAATACGTTTATTACAGAGGATACTTATCTTAGCATCCTTCCAGAACATCGACCTGTACTTGAGCGCGTTAAGAAAACATTCAATACCGCCGATGGCAGGAGGTTAAAGGCAAAATGTTACTTTCATTTAAAAGTGTTCAAGTGATTTTCCGTGTATTTGTTGGAGAAGTTAAAAGTAACTTATTAGGACAAGACTTTATCACCAGGTTTCAATGCCAGTGGAATTATACATCTAATCTGTGTACCCTAAAATCACAAAATGAGGAAATTATGCGAGGTAATTTTGTACAATGCATCGAGGATAGTGTCGTTCCTGCTCATTGTGAAATTGTGATTAAAGCAGCGTTCGAGCATAGTGCAAATGTTACTGATGGTATTCTAGTTCCACTAAAAACTTTTGTGTTTAGTTATGGACTTGCTGTAGCGCGAGAATTAGTAACTGCGACTACAGGCCAGAATATCATATTTGTACGTGTATTTAATCCAAATGATCGTGATGTATTTGTGAGGAAGAATTCTGAAATAGCAGTGTTTGATCCTGTGGATGCAGTTTCAACTGTGAACATTCCGGAAGTGAGCAATGTGACGTCAGTGGATAGTCGACTGCCTGAATATCTAGAACCACACTTTAATGATGCGTGTAAAAATATGACAAAAGAGCAAAGTGTAAAGTTTAAGGACTTTCTTTTGTCGCGTGTAGATGCATTTGCAGATCCTAGAAAACCCGTGGAACGTGCTACGATCGGAGAGCATCGCATTAAACTGAAGGAGGAAGTACCCTTCAAGGAACCAGTGCGCAGGGTTCCGATATTTAAGAGAGAAATTATGGACGAGGAGCTCCGTAAACTGGAAGAACAAGGGATGATTGAGAGATCTAATAGCCCGTGGTCCTCACCTCTTGTGTTAGTACAGAAAAAGGACAAATCATGGAGATTGTGTGTCGATTATCGTCGACTTAATGCAGACACCATTAAGGACGCATACCCCATACCTCGAGTGGCAGATGATCTTGACTCTCTCGCTGGATCTACATGGTTTTCGTCATTTGATTTAAACATGGCATACCATCAAATTCCGATGCGTGAAGAAGACAAAGAGAAAACAGCGTTTGCTACACCTCGTGGAGGCCTTTATCAATACACAGTTATGCCCTTTGGATTATGTAATGCCCCGGCAACATTTCAACGAGTGATAGAACAGGCACTAACTGGATTGCAGTGGAAAATCGCAGTGCTTTACTTGGATGATATTATTGTGTACAGTCGAAGTTTTGATGAACATCTTAACAATCTTAATTTAGTATTTGACAGGCTACAGAGTGTGAATTTAAAACTAAAAGCTAAGAAATGCAATTTCTTTAGACGTGAGGTTAGTTTTCTGGGACATATTGTATCTGAGAGTGGCATTAAAACCGACCCATCAAAAATTGAAGCTGTAAGGAACTGGAAAAAGCCCGAAACTGTGTCAGAACTTCGAAGTTTCCTTGGATTATCAGCTTACTATCGACGATTCATACAAGATTTTGCTAAAATTGCCAGATGTTTGCACGTCCTGACTGGAAAGAATAGTGTGTGGAATTGGACCAGTGAGTGTGACATAGCCTTTCAAACTTTGAAAGAGAAACTTATTTCAGCTCCTATTCTAGGATACCCAGACCCAGATGGTGGAGACTTTGTGTTAGACACTGACGCTAGTAATAGTTCTATTGGTGCTGTGCTATCGCAAATACAAAATGGACGAGAAGTTGTCATTTCATATGGAAGCCGTGTGTTGAATAATTCTGAGCAGAATTATTGTGTTACGCGTAAAGAAATGCTAGCAGTTGTGTATTTTGTTAGACAATACAAGCATTATCTTCTTGGTAGAGAGTTTTTACTCAGAACAGACCATGGATCGCTAGTATGGCTTCATAGATTTCGAGAACCCGATGGCCAAATTGCGCGTTGGCTACAACAACTTGGACCATACGTGTTCCGGATTGAACACCGGGCAGGAAAACGGCATGGAAATGCGGATGCATTATCTCGTCTGCCGTGTGAATTAAACTGCAAACAATGTAAACGCGAGAAAAATGACTACAATGGCAATAAGAAATTCTCACATGTAACAGAACTAAGGAATTATTCTGCAAATAATGACAAAGACTGTGTGTTAGAACTTAACCTGTTATTTGATGAGGAAACGAATTATGTTCGTACTTCGGAAGGTGCTGTTGTTTCGCCTACTCAAAATCCGAGATGTAATAGACCTGCCAGAGCCAAAGCACGGAAGCAGCCAATGATATCTTTAAGCTATGAGAGCATTCGTGAGAATCAATCTAAAGACAACGGAATGCAAGTCATAAAACGATGGCTGGAAAATGGTGAAAAACCGCCATTATCAGTAATATCTGGAGAAAATTCGGAGTGTAAATTCTGGTATTCGAGATGGGACTTATTGTGTATTGACCGTGGTGTGATGTGCATTCGTTGGATTCTAGACAACAAAGAAGAAATAAAGATATGCTTACCGCGAAACATGCGCCATGTTGTGTTGTGGCACATGCACGATTCTAAAGTAGCTGGACATATGGGAATATCAAAAACATTAGCGAGAATAAGAAATTCACGTTATTACTGGCCTAGAATGCGTCAGTATACTCAGGACTATGTATCGGCTTGTGATATTTGTGAGGAGAGGAAAAACCCGTCCCGGAAAAAGAGGTCACACATGAAAACTTTCCTGAGTGGAGAACCATTTGAGAGAATAGCAGTTGACATTGCGGGACCATTTCCTAAATCAGAACACGGATATGCGTACATTTTAGTAGTGATGGATTATTTTACTAAGTTTACTGAGATATATCCGTTAATGAACATCGAAGCTAAAACAGTGGCCGAAGTTATTTTCAAAGGTTGGATTAAGCGATATGGATGCCCAGGCACAATTCATTCTGACCAAGGCAAACAATTTGAAAGTAAACTTTTTCAGCAGATGTGCAAATTATTGCAAATTGACAAAACCAGAACAACACCGTATCACCCACAGTCTGACGGAATGGTGGAGAGAATGAATCGCACAATCAAAGACATGCTTTCAAAGTATATTAGTGCAAACCAGACAGATTGGGACAATTATACTGACGGAATTGTTCTTGCGTATAACACTACCCCGCATGAGACGACAGGGATTTCACCATACAGACTAGTATTTGGACGAGAAGCTAGGTTGCCGATTGATGTTATTACCGGAGATGAAAATAACCTGTGTCCAGAGATCGAGCTGAACAAATCAGAGTATGTCCGTTTGTTAGAAGAAAAACTATTTGAAATTCACGAATATGCCAGAGAAATTTCAAAGAAATCTTCTTTAAGACAAAAATCATACTTCGATCGAAATGTGCGTGAAATTAATTACGACATTGGTGATTTAGTGAGACGAAGTCAAACAAAAGTAGCTAAAGGAACTAAATTAAAATTAGCCAGAAAATGGACAGGCCCGTGGACTATTGAAAAACGGTTGAGTGATGTACTTTATCAAATACGACATTCACCACAATCAAAACCAGTAGTTGTTCATGCCGACAATCTTAAACCGTACAAAGGGGACCAGCGACAAACTCTCCAGTCTGAAGAATCCGAATACACAAGTGGCGAGACACCAGATGTGCGCTACCGACGCGTGCCAGCTGTGAGCGAGAGACCCGACTGCACTCGTTTGAAGTCACCGCCAGTCACCCCTTTGACCGGAACTGCCGAAGCAGAACAGTCACATGCCGACAGCCAATCAAATTACGATAAACAAGAGGAAGCGTCTAAGGACCGCCCTACAAGTCCCGTTACCAAGACGACTCGTCTTGGTCGACTAGTTAAAAGACCGTTGAGATACAGAGATTGACACTTTCAATTTGGATTTTAATGAGATTAGATGGGATTTTTATGTGATATTTGTGGATTTTTGTTTAATCATCAGTGCAATTTAAGAAGACACATAAAAGAACAGCACCAGCCTAAAGTTCAATCGTTAAAATGTAACTTTTGCCAGCAACTTTTCCTGCGACCATCAAACTTGAAGAGACATTACAAGAACGTGCATAAACTTGATGAAATGAATGTGAGTGAAGAGATGGATCGGACTCAAGGAGACAGCGTTACGTGTAACAGAGACTTCTATCATTCGTCAAAGAAGCCTGTATATGTGTTGAGTGACCTGTACGAGGATATTTCCTCTGACGAGGATGAGGTCATTCGTATGGAGGAGACGCCCCAAAACTGTGATCTGATGGAAGACTTAGAAATTATTTCCGTAAATACGAGTGATTTTGGAGATCAGGCCGATGACCTGTTGGATTTCTGCGAACTCGAAGACGAGCGAACTGTAGTGGCCGCGAGTGACGAAGAAGACCAAATTGAGGAGGATCTAACCGACGAAAGAAACGTGGAATTCAGAGACACAAGTAGTGAACAAAGTAGTGATCATAGTGATACAGTGCGCGAGAATTCCACCGTGACAAAGTCAACTGTGTGCTTGCTTCTAAACAAAACAACCAGGAATTACCCTGACGGTACTATGGAGGTTAGCCGGGACACTCATGTGGTTTATTCCGAGGATTTAACACCTAGTGACATTGACTATGAAGGTGTGGCTTCGGAGGTGTTATCAGAGATTCCGAGACATTTCGAGGAGGGAAATGTTAGATTCGCGTGTGGAGACTTTACCCATTTGTGAAAAAAACGAACATATTTTACAGTAAATATTTAAATGTACATTCAACTTATAACTTATTATGTTTTTATTGATGTTTATGTGTATTATTATTTTTATCTTTTGAACGGAGCCAAAAGTTAAGCGTGGGGGAGTTGTAGTAATTTAGTTTAACTGAAAAAAAAATGTTTTGTTTACATAATTCTTTAACGGTCACTCATTGTTTATATAACTATTTTTAGATATAGCTACTCGATGCTCCTCGCGAGGATCGGTTAGTTTGATCTTTACGTAACTCTTGTTTTGAACGCGATGCTCCTTATGAGCATCGGCCAGCGGGTATATATATTGGGGGAATTTTGGGTCAGTTAGTTAATGTTTCGCTAGGAATTTATTAGTATAGTCACTGTTTTACTTGGGATTTACATGTACATAGACCGTTCAGAAGATAGTGGATTATTGTGTAAATGTTAATATTGTGATGTGTTTTACGGGCACCTGTCCCTGTAAATAAATTGTGTATAAAACTTACTTATCGTTTTATTTCAAACAAGGAGGAGATTTTAAGACAGAGGAATATTATTTTTACTGAATAATGGATTAATTTAGCCGTTTACCGCTCGACGGCACTACAGGTTACTACACTACACCAAGTTAAATTCGACCTTAGTCTCTGAAAAACAGGCATTTAAAGATGCACAAGAATATTTATTTCACTCAGGTTAGGACATTGATAAACCTACTGCATGGTAGAATTCGGTCTGTGTTTGTTGTACATGGCGGACTAGGACGTTTTAATTGAATGGTCGCAAGGGGGGATGTTTTAAAGTTATGTGTTACTTTCTAAGGTCTTAACATAACATTTAAAGTTTAAATGAAGTATCATTGTTTTGTAAATTTACTTTTTACATTGATGTATTCATTTTTAATCTTATCTTTAAACCTTATAAAGTAACATGTATGTTACTTTATAACGTTATGTAGTGTATATTTGCATCTGTAGTTCTCCCTTTTCTTTATTTTGAGAATTTCTAACATTAGCAATGAAAATGCGTGCTTTCAGTTACTTTGAGGAAATACAGGCATCACATCCGTAAAAGAAAGAATTTTTCCGGAATTTTAGTACAAAACTTATGATTAACAGGTACAAAACCTTGAAAACCCGAAATATTGTCAATAATTTTATTAAAAATACTAATTTTTGCTTTCTGTTCAAGGGGTTAAAAATCAACTTCCGGTAATGGAATGAAAATCATTCAACCGTTAAATAAATGATTTGGCAAAGTAAAAGATGTCCTAACTATTTTGGTACATAGTTATATCCCGTACATAATTTTTACCCCTTAAATTAGGGTGTTGCGTTTCTATTGACGGTGAATACATTATACTAAATGACTTAAAGTTTGAAAGAATCATTGATGTACCTTAAGAAGTGTTAATTTACAGGCGCCAGACCAATAATTTTTTTTATAATCTCTCGTAGTGTCAATCAGGAACTCAAGCATCTTTTTTTTTAAATTTTAATATCAACTTCGGAGTAGTTTTGTTTACAACAGAGGAATGTTTTTAGAACATAATTTTTTTGTCTGTTAGTAAAGCAATGTTCCTGTAAATCCCGAGTATCCATCGTGATATATTTCGGTATTTGAACCTAAGTTTTCAACTTTGACATGGTCACCATCACTGGCGGATTTAAGGGGGGGGGGCGTGGGGGCGCACGCCCCCCCTAAAATTTTCAAAGTATGATGTGACTAATATTTATAATGCCACATTTTGGTACAAAACTAACCAAGTAAGTGTTATTCTGCCTGGTTTTATTCTTAAAATACACAAAAATCCAGGAGCTTCCGGCGGCTGCGCCCCCTGGGCCCCCACTATTCAAATTATGACATGACTAGTATTAAACACGTCGTACTTTGGTACATCACTAAAGATTACCACTATTAGTAAGTAATAAGTAAGTAAATCGTTTATTATATAGTGGCATGTGTTACAATACAATGAGAATTGAGAAACATTCAATACATTTATTATTCAAACATCCGGACCTATATGCTATTTACTTTTACCAAAAATAATTGAAAAATATGCACTATTATTGTGCATGGTTTTACTCTAAAATACACGAAAACCCAGGAGCTTCCGGGGTCTTCGCCCCCTGGGCCCCCACCGATATGCTATATACTTTTAACAAAAATAAATTGAAAAATATGCACTGGTTAATATGTGCCTGGTTATACTCTAAAATACACGAAAACCCAGAAGCTTCCGGGGGCTTCGCCCCCTGGGCCACCACTTATATGCTATATACTTTTAACAAAAATAATTGAAAAATATGCACTATTACTGTGCCTGATTTTACTCTAAAATACACGAAAACCCAGGAGCTTCCGGGGGCTTCGCCCCCAGGGCCCCCACCAGGGCTTCGCCCTGGACCCACTGGGGGCTTTAAGGCGGCCCCCAGACCTCTTGCCTCGACAAAGTTGTCCACGCCCCCCCCCCCCAACCACAAATCCTGTATCCGCCCATGACCATGTTTCAGTTTTACTATAACAGTTCTGTTCATCTGACCCCAAATACTGTTCTCATGAAGTCTCCTATGTGTATGTGCTACAGCTTTCTTGTTTATTTTAATGGCAAGCCAAGTATCTACTTGGCAGAGAGTATCAACAACAAACATATACGTTCCCGCCACTGGACACACGAATACTCCTGTTCTATCATCGTATCCATCACCATCGTTTGTCAGAATTTCATCATATTTAACGGTCTGTCCGGTTCCAACTGTTAGAGCTTTGGTCCTCATATTAACGCCCCTCGTTGGCTTTGACGAACCTAAGAATTTACAATACAAGAAAAATCTTTGATGGATGCTTATCAACTAAGCAAGAGAATCCAAATTTAAATAGCAAGGTTTAATTTCAATTTAAATTTAGAAACATGAGGTTATTGAATTTTTTAAAAATCGGCGATTTTATATTAAAACTCTTATCAATATAACTTTTTGCTCAGATACGCCATATAAAGCTAACGCACTAATAGCCTCAACTTTGCATTTCTTTATCAGAGACGGTGTCTTAACTCCTCTCCAAATACAAGATCTATTCAATTAACTTTTTATTAACGTTACTCCTTTCTGAAAGAAATTTAATTATGACAAGATTCTCTTAATCTGACCTTTTCTATGAACCAAGCTTTTTTTTTTAATCTTTGCAAAACAAACACAGGAGAATGCATGAAGTATCATCATTGGGTAGTTTTAGCTTTCTTAATAAAACTCTTGTGGAATGTATTGTAAAGATTTTATAGATTAACAGCGGCTGTTTTTTTTTCACACTCATTAAATTCTTCGACAATAATATAATTCTATATTTTATCGGAAAATATGGATATAGTGAGCATTACTAGTTTGACATACGATATTTGATATACATGTATAAATGTTTACATTTAAATACCGTCGGTTATGTTCAAAACATCTATAATCGCTTATTGGTCACTGATTAAGCTGTAATCGAGAACATAGTGAAATTCAAACACAATAAGGCATTCCACATTTACAGTAAGTGATTTTTTTAAAAAATGTACCTGATGTTGAGAGTTTGACGAGTTCCTTCAGAGCTGTAGAGTCCAGTGTAACTGTAGCCTTAGCATTACTGTAGATCAAGGACTTAATGGAGTCAAGTTTTGTCCGTGTGTCTGACTGTGTCCCTCCTGACACAGGGTGATAATTATACAACAAATGTAGTATCAACATCACTACTTGAAAATATGTCATCATTTTTTTATTTCTAAACGATATGCAAAAGGGTAACTGAACACAATAAGCAAAATATCATTACTTTTTATATCAATGAAATGTCCACCTGTTACAGCAAAGGCGCATGCAATAAGTTTATCAAAATATCATATAACATAAGAACACAATCGGTAGGTAATTTCTGTTTTCGTATCTTGCACTTTTAAGGTGGAATGCCACACCAACTATTTATTTTATAGATCTTTGAGTCATCCTTTTTAAACAATGGTTTCAGCATTGAAAGGCCGATATTAGCTCTTAATTTGTATTTTTTCAAAGAAAATGAAAAAAATATTTATCCAAATAAGTTGTTTTCAAGTTAAAGGTTTGCTGTAAATGAATGCATCATATGAATATCTTAGAAAATATGTAAAGAAAGGCTGGTTACACTTTTTAATTTTTTTTTACAAAAAATATTTATGAAAATAAAACACATTATTTGTGAATATTTTTTAAATCTATGGCTAAAAACACCAGAAAGCTAGTCACAACTAAGGAAAACATGTTTGTCAATCATAACTTTAAAAGAAATTGAAACGAAATTGAAAAATATTAGAGAAATTAATTTTTTTAATATTTGGACCTAACCCGATCAAAATTAACACAAAATGAATAAAATGTTAACTTATTGCCTCTTCATGTATTTACAATAAAGAAATCTATTTTATTGTCAGGTTCAATAATGTTTTAACCCTTATCACACCTAATCAGACTAGTGTTCTTGGGGGAATATTATTTATTTCCAATAATTGTACAATTGTGGTTGGGATCGGTTTAATTTTGATCGGGATTGGCCAAAATTAAAAAAAAAATAATTTCTCTTAAATTTGGCTATTTCGTTTCAATTTCTTTTATAAATATGATTAATGAACATATTCTTCCCAGTTGTGACTGGTTTTAAGAAGATTTTAACCACAAGTTTAAAAAATATTCACAAATTACGTGTTTTATTTTCATAAATATTTTTTTATTTAAAAAAAATTTAATATCTATACGGCTTTTCTTTACATATTTTATTAGGTATTCAGGTGATGCATTCATTTACAGCAAAATTTTTACAAGAAAGCATTTAATTTGGATGTAAATAATTTTTTGAATTTTCTTTGAAAAAATACAAAAAATTCATATAAAATAATTAAGAGTTAATGCCGGCCTTTCAATGCTGAAACCATTGTTTAAAAAGGTTGACTCAGAGATCTATAAAATAAAAAGTTGGTGTGGCATTCCTCCTTAAGGTATGCCTTTACTCAGAAGACTAAAAATTCCACTGATAAGAACGAAAAACCACCTATTGCACATTGTACAACTATGATTCTTGTGTTAAATTTCAATTTCAAATAACTGGGTTAACGACCTACTTTTCATCCTAGTGGCCCCTGAGTATTTCTTGGAAAAAACTCAATTTTTCACACTATATGATTCATTTTTTCTTTACTCAGAAAATATTAGAAGCAACACAACTCTTGAAATAATGAAATATTATAGCAATGGAACAGTGTTGCTTCATATAAAGAAACGATTAAAGTTTGAGCCATAAACTTAATAATTATTACAATCCGAATTTCCTCTGTCATATTTATATTTTTTCCCCATTTTTAATTAAATATTTTTAAAAATCTGAATGACAAGAGCTCTAAATTATCTATAGCCTCAGGGGTCAATGATCAAATTATTGAGATATATTGTCCGGAATGGTTTTTGCCCATATTTTTTAATTTCTTTATTTCATAGCATTCAATTATTTGAAATAAATTATGAGTTTTTACACCTATAATATTTGCAAATTGTGTTTTAAAATACATGTTACCTTTACATTGTAATTAATATCGTAAGAAATGATAAATTTTGACAAAAATGAAAAATTAAAATTTTAGTCCGAATTTCCTCTTCATTTCCATACATTGATTTTTGTTCCCGTTAATTTTCTTCGAATAATAAAATATTAATTTTTTAGATTGATATTGAGTTAAAACTTGGTTATTTTATCCATTTAGAACAATTTTTGACTTAACATATTATACTTTATAAAATTTCCTTTCTGTTTTCTGAAACCTGAGTAAACGTCATCCTTAATAGATATTTATTTTTTAGGAGAATTGGTCGCTGGTTGACTGATATTTCTCCATTGCTTCCCATGATTCAGAACAAACCATCAGCAAATTGTAAATGTACAAGACAGCACCTTGGGCAATGTGGACTTTATTTCACAAATTGTAATAATTCTATGAAAATGCTTTTCTTTCTAGGGATTTATAGAAGTGGTGTAACGACGAAAAGTGACCCCCGTAGAATATTGACCGGGGGTCATTTTTCTACGTAGAAATTTGACCACCTGGTCAATATTCTACGTAGAAAAATGACCCACTTTTCTGTGGAAATAATGGCCTTGGGGTCGTTTTTCTCCGTGTGCATTGTAGAAAAATGACCCCGTAGAATAATGACCCCTTGTCATTTTTTGATGCAAAAACAATCGTTATGGTAGGAATGTTCTTGTTAGGCGAATGTATATGGGTAATATCAACTTGCCTTATGCTTTGAAGTGTTATTTCTGAAAGCTTTTAAGCTTAGATAACGAAATCAAATCTATACAATATATACCTTACATTAATTATCCCCATTGAGGGAAAACAATATTAAAATGTTCTAACTAAAGGCTGTTAGAGCAAAGATACGCACATTCGTAGAAACGTTTAATACATTTTATACAGTAAGGTAGGATTCTTCTAACATTTCTTGTATTTAAAAATTAATGAAATTTTCACAGAATCAACAAGACAATATCACTAAGTGATGGTATATCAGTGAGATTAAATTTGACCGTTTAATAAGAGGCAAGGTCAGGTCAAGGTCATTACCTTTTTCCTGGACATTAAGAATAAAATATTACTGTTTCCAATCATGCAATCCCTATTTGGAATTCAAAAGAATGAATGTTTTTCTTTTTGCATAAAAAGATACTACCACATAGGGCCTATAAGATGATATTACCAAATTGACATAAATAATTTAAATAAAATGGATATTTGCTAATCCGAATTTCCTCTACTTTTCTTAAATTTCTAGGATATATTAGTTATTCTTATATGCTTCCTATATTTAACTTTTTTCTCATATTCACGTATGGTACAGTTGTCACATAAAGGTACAAAATGATACAAAAACTTGAAGTTTGATCGTTTACTAAGAGAGAAATAAACACTTTTTACGGATTTTTGGCTCAAATATGTACTTAGATTCAAAGCATTTAAAAGCCAACATAGTTCTAGTATGTGTGAAAAATATTATTTATTTGATATATTTTGAAACTTTAGTCCCTTATTATTATTTTACCTTGCATTTGAACATTTCGTCTAGTCTTTCATTGCGTAAAAATTATAACCAAATTCAACGTTCAATAATAATATTGAGAGGCAGTTTATAAGATATTTTCATACACCGCCATTCCGCCAAAAATATGTATACATGTGTAGTCCCTGCTAGTTTTCAAACGCAGTTTACCATTTTTATTTAAAGTTGTACAATTGTGATGAGGAAAGAAAAATATGGTCTTTTAAATCTCTTACACCTAAATATATAAGACATATAAGCAAATGTACTTTGAATATTTCATCTAGTCAGAAACTAGAGAAGAATCCTACCTTAAAAAAAGTTATTTTCTAGCTGGTGTCAAAAAAAGTTTCATAATTAATTATAAACCTCTTTAATTTTACCCTGGATAAATAATTCGCAAAAATCAAAATCAAGTTATAAAAGTTTAAAGTTTTTGATCCCTACTTTTAAAATTGGCGCGAAAAAGGGCGCTAGCTTAGAAAATTAGATATTATATCAAAATATTTGATTTCCTATGAATGAAGTTTCAAACTTCTCTTTAAAAGATAGGGATGTATTTCTGTGACAAGACCTTTTTTGTGTACAACCAATTTTGACCTTTTGACATTGACCTTGGAGTTTGACACACTTTTACAAAAAAATTCCACACTTTTACTTTGGCATTAACTTTTGGACGGTATGTGCTATGACTTTATATCGAAGTAATGGCTTGATAGACTAAGAGTTCATTAATTTGCAAAGGTAGTGTCTATAAAATCTCAGAAGAAAGGGGATGTAACAGCAACCATTGGTCAGGTGTCTGCGGGCTAAAAAGTGTTGAAAAGGGAAGTTTTTTATTTATAGATACCTCTGAAGGTTGCACTATTATTCACTCATGATAAGATGTAAATTTTTGCCAGTTTTGGAGGAATTTTTAATATCATTACAAGAACGTTCTCGGTGTGTATTGTATTTCCTGTATATACAGGAATAAGAGGCCCACGGGCCTTATAGGTTACCTGAGTATCCCATAACAACTTTCCAACAATTAAATGAATTTGATTCATATTTTAAACCAGAGGCCATGAAACTCACAATTTTGAAAGAGGCACCATTGCATATCATAACTACACACTTAGAATGTTTACTTTGATTACTTATTACCCAGAGGTAGATCAGAGTAACAAAGAGAAAATGCACGTCCAGACAGGAACCACTGAGCCTGGGGCTATATATTTCAAAATTTTGGAAATTTTATCATGAATTTTATTTCATCATAAATTGTTGATTGATACAAAATTTTTAAAGCATTAATTTATTTTCAGACTACTCGTATGTACACCCCCTCCAAATACCTCGGACGCAGGGGCCCGAAAATTAACCGTTTTGGAAAAGACAGCTTTCTTCATCATAAATATTTACTTAGGTCATTGGCATAATACCCAGGAGCAAAGAAAAAGTTTTTCAAAGAATTCATGCATTTTCATTATGTAAACATTAGTGCCCCACCCTAACACAAAAACCCCTGACCCAAGGGCCCTGAAACTCACAAATCTCAAAGAGGCATCCTTCCTCCTCATAACTACGTACATAATTAATTGGTTTAATACCAAGGCGCAAAAAAGATGATTTTCAAAGAAATAATTCATTTTCACTATATAATCTTTATAGCCCCGTCCTAGCACTAGAAACCCTGACCCTGGGGCCATGAAATTCACAATTTTGGAAGAAGCAGCCTTATTCAACATAAATATGCACTTGGTTGTTTATTTAATGTCCATTAGCAAAGAAGAAGAATTTCAAAGAAATAATGCATTTTAACTATATAATCTATTTAGCCCCACCCAAGCACTAGAACCCCTGACCCTGAGGCCATGAAATTCACAATTTTAGAAGAGGCAGCCATATTCAACTTAACTATGCATTTGGTTAGTTTATTTAATGCCCAGGAGCAGAAAAGAAGATTTTCAAAGAAATAATGCATTTTAACTATATAATCTATTTAGCCCCACCCTAGCACTAGAACCCCTGACCTTGGGGCCATGAATTTCACAATTTTGGTAGAGGACTCAATGCTGATTACAATCATACCAACAGTTTGACTGCTTGATGTCCAGGAGTAAAGAAGAAGATTTTTAAAGATTGCAATATTTTAGTGGTTTTGGCCCAAGACTTTAAAGTCCAGACTTTTTTTATTGACAGCTGCTTTTTCAATAAAAATGGAACTCGTGAAATTACCTACCTAGTAAATGGTCATTCGCAAAATTATTTTGTTAAAAACACTCTGATTGCACACCCAAGTACTCTGAAGTTGACACCTAAAAGATGCTTGAGTTTCGGATTGACAATATCTATGTGTTTTTTTGAGTCCGGGCCTTCCAACAATCTATTGGAATTTCCATGGGTACCAAATGCGCTCCGCTATTAGTAGACCTATTTTTGTATTCATATGAAGCAGAATTTGTGCAAAATCTTATGTTTCGGAGGTCCGTGTTTGCTCTGCTCTTATTTTGTATTGTTTTTTGGACTTTGATATTAAATACTGTTCGTTATCTCCATATCCTTCTTCCATACAGATGTATATGTAAGTTTAAAGGTAAGAGCTAAGGGAATTGAATTTATACAGTTAAATAACGTTGCTTTTTTTGCTTCTATGCTATGTTTTTGGATTTGTAAATTTTTTATAAGTTTATAGTTATCAGAAACGTATCATGCCATTTTCGAAACAAAACCTTTAAATGATAAAAAAACACCCAATACTATAAGCATAAATTTATGCTCCTCAATGAATATATTCCGTTGAATTTTGCAGGCCAAGAATAAATACATATATATAGCCTATATAATACTTGATACATTAATTGTGATGATACTATTAAGATCGACATACAATCAAATATATGTTGGAAAGGATTAAAGTACATTAAAAATTCCCCCTTTTTGCATTTGAAAGTATGAAAAAATATCAGGAGACACACATATAAGGTTTTATTGTATAAAAAAAGTAGGGGGTCAAATTTCTATGGGGGTCATTTTTCAACGTGTGTGGAGTCGTGGAATTACTGGTCTGGAATGTTTTTCTACTGTCGAAAAATGACCCTACTTGTGGTGGAATATTGACCCGGGATCATTTTTCTACGTAGAAAAATGACCCCCTGGTCAATATTCTACGGGGGTCACTTTTCGTCGTTACAGTGGCCGTATTGTTTGACAAATTACATTTACCTTTAATAAAGTTACTTGTAAAAGAGAACGTATTATAATACTACCATAACAGTCATGATATACCACCGTAACACATTAAAACACTGTTAAGACCAGACATCAAAGTATGGATGTGATGTTGCGTTCTATTATCTTTCTCTGCCTATGAACACTAAGGTACATGTATTAAAGTATAATTGAATGGCTGATAACATACTTTAAGATTTGAAAATTTCTGTTATATTGTATTGTTTAAAGATGTCCAAATTTTTATATGGCTGATATTTGTAGTAATCCTAGCTGCTAACACGAAAAAAGACCCATAGACAAACTAAACTGTTTAACAGTCAGATTTTAGAATGACACCAACTTTTATTTACAGTTTTTGTCATTTGTATGCAAAATTAATTATTGACATATTTTGTTCTTATGTACCGGTAATCATTCAAAAGAATTGTCGAGATGATATTTGTGCCTTTAATTTAAGCCATTATTGACCTGTGTCCGAAAGAGAGAAAACAATAGTGGATTATCAGTGTTGCAAAGCAACAAATTTAGTTTTATCATTTGCAATCATCGTCATGCTGAGTAAATTCAATTATTGTATCATCAATAATTTGCAAGGTTGTTTGACAAATAAATGTACGCATGAAAATCCCCATTGCGGTCTGACATTAGCTAAATTCATGGACCATAAAATAAGAAAAAAATAAAACATATTTTTTGTTTTCAATGTTTTTCTTGTATATTTTCTCATGAATCAATAAAGCTATCATCTTTGCCCCCCCCCCCAAGGGTGTCAGATGCGCTGATCTCCTTACAAATCCCCCACCCTAAAATACAAGTTTTCTGCAGAAAGCGGGTTCAGAACAAACCTAGCGGGTCAGAAACCCTTGGCTGGCAAAGATGTATCTCTATATACACTGTCTTGTCTGTGGTTTGTTTTTTTCTGTTAGTATAGCAATGTTTCAATAAATCCTGAGGTAAAGCAAAGTTTCAATTAATGTTTATTATGTGTTTACCTACATTATCTACTTTAACATGATCACCAACTTTTAGCTTCACGATCACAGTTCTGCTTGTCTGCCCCCAACTGTTCTTTTCATAAACTGGTCTACATATTCTGGCCACAATTTGCTTGTTAACTTTTATGGCAAGCCAGGTCTAAACATTAATGAGAGTATCAACAACAAACATGAATGTTCCAGCCACTGGACACACTAATGTTCTATTATTATATCCGTTCGTCTGTCCTTTTTCCAAGTGTAATAATTGAGGCTTCAACATTAACAGATAAACTGGTACGCCCTCGTTAGTTTTGTTTTTGAGGAACCAGTTTGAGAAAAATCTTATCTTTGGTATTCATAATTTATTCAAATGAATTTTATTATTATGTACTTTTATAAATAATAATAGAATTAATAGTTAATGTACTTTTATAAATTAACTATTAATTTTATGTTCTTTTATATACTTTAGGACGTATAAAGATAGGAAAACTGTGATAGTCATGTCCATATTTTTTTTTACTATTTTGTATATATCTTTATTTTATGTAACTTGTTATTTTCATTCAACGTTTTACTCTTTTTTCTGAATGATTTAATTGTGTCAAGATTAAGTAACCTTAACTTTCTCTATGAACGAAGCGTTGTTTGTAAATTTTTCGAGACAAATGCAGGAAACTGCATGCTATCATACTTTTGGCCTAAGCATAATTTTAAAATAATGTTTAGTTTGCCTTATTGCAAGCCTTATTGGCTTAGTATGTAGGTGGCACCCCCCCCCCCCCCCGAAAACCCTAGCATACACAATGACAATATGAGAAAACCCAGAAATAAAAAGGGGAAAAGTCGGTCGGGAAAGAGGAAATAACCATTTTTTAAAGGTACACTAATTTTAATTTTCTTACCAAAACTCTTACTTAATATTTTTGATTTAAAAATATACCTGATGTTCATGTAAATTTGATGTTACCCAAAATATAAGATGAATACATTATATTTCGAACTTCAATGTATTAACTCATCCATATATTTAAAATAATGACAATTTTTTTAAAGTCATTTTTATCATATCAACCCTTTTTATAATGATAAGCGTCATTAAAAAGACAAAGTAACCCAGGTCTTTCTCTAATATATTAATTTACTAGTATTACATAAAATTGAACTTTACCTTATGATAAATTATCATATTTACATGTAGATATAATCAATGCATTCCGACTTTACTCATTTAACATTGTTTATCGTCTTTCAATTTCTTTGCTTCTGCATTACTAGTATTGTGCCTGAACAAGCTCTTCTTTTTAATTTGCTGGTCTGTTAGTAAAGTAGTGTTCCCGTGAATCCCGAGGTTCCACTTTTATATATTTGAACCGTACTATACTCGTTTTCCACTTTGACATGATCACCAAGCCTTAGTTTCACTATCACAGTTCTGCTTGACTGACCCCAAATGTTTTTATAATGTGGTCTATGCATTTTTGCAACAGTTTGCTTATTTACTTTTATACCAAACCAGGTGTCCACATTGGAGAGAGTATCAACGACAAACATATAAGTTCCGGCCACTGGACACACGAATACTCCTGTTCTATCATCATATCCATTACCATCGTTTGTCAGGATCCCATCATATTTAATGGTCTGTCCTTGACCAACAGTAAGAATTTTGTTCCCAATATAAACAGAGAAACTAATTCCTTTGGTTGGTTTGGGCAAAGCAGCAAATGTATTTCCTACAACATGAAATAATATTCAACATATATGTATAAACAATACTTGAATTATGTTTAAGAATTCAGATCTTTCTTACCGGGATCCAACATAAAATAATACAACCTTAATTCACCCACATGAGACTTTCCATGTGATTATAAGACTCTGTTTAATCTCAGCATGAGATTAAAAAGAGATTGTGAAATTTAGTTTATGTATGGATTGCTGAAATAGTTTGTGTCACTTAATCATTGAATCATATAATAAAACGATTATTGGTGGTGGTGGTGGTGGGTGGGGGGGGGGGGGGGTCTGATCAGTAAGATGATTTAGGCACAGTCGAAGTACAATATTCACCGAGCCCGAAGAGCTCCGCAGGTGTCTAAATCATCATATAAACCTAGACATCAGTAATACTTGTGTATAAAATACCTATGTAAATAATCAACAAGAAAAAAAATAATTTAATTATGGTCTATGATTTGAAAGTCTTTTCTTGTTTATAACCAAGGATATGATGCTCTTTACGTCTTTCTCTCCTCTCATCCATTCATTATTATAATATGCTCAATTTATATAAATTAAAAAAAGGGTTTTCCAGAAAATTTCATGGAACTTCCATTATATTTCTGAGATAAAGTGTTTGTCATTTTTTTTGTTTGTTCCCATACAAAAGAGAGCAGATGCAATCTAACAGGATCATGAAATATCTTAAGGAGGCACAAATTAACCACCATATACAACTTAATTTTTAGATATGATATCCTAAGCTGTCAACTATCATTTGGAAAAAAACATTTTCATACATTTAAGTTTTAAAATTTGATCATTATTGTATATCTCTATATAGGACTTTTTTTCTAAAGTAAACCAAAATAGTCTGAAAATGGCCACAACCACCACCCCTTTTAGTTTAGGTTGAAATCACTATGTTATGATCAAATTTTGTAAAAATTAAACGGTCAAAATCAAAAATATTTGTCAATATTACATATCACCAAAAGGCCTGTGAAATGCTAATTTTGAAATGAAGTTAACAAGTAATCAACACTTTAAAGAAAATTGAAATTTTGACTTAAGTCTATGTTTGTTTCATGATCCTGGGGCACATCTTAACCTTATGTCAAACATTTTATATCATACATTTAATGTTGTGGAAGTCAAGCAAATCAAAATTAAACTAGGTTTTGATATTGATTCACAGTAGCATTGTTATTTGTGAGTTTTGAGATTAATTATATAATTAATAAATATTTTACAGGTGATTAAAAATTTGACTTAATTCTAAGTTTTTCATGATCCTGGGAATAACATTCAGTATTTGAGTAAAAACCCAGACTGACAGTCACTGTAGTTTGATTTTTACCATAAGTTTTTTTCGAGGATTCCAAACCAGATATCTTCATATAACATAATATATGAACGCATATTAATTAAAGCTAGTGTTCAGTAACATTGACTTTTTTGGATTCTTGGTCTCGGTATTTCTAAACATATTTTTAGTTTCTTTTACTTGTTTAAATACATGTAAAAGCTAAAAGAATTGCCACATTGGATTTTTGAAAATCTACCTGATGTTGAGAGTTTGACGAGTTCCCTCAGAGCTGTAGAGTCCAGAGTAACAGTAGCCTTAGCATTACTGTAGATCAAGGACTTTATGGAGTCAAGCTTTGTCCGTGTGTCTGACTGTGTACCTCCTGACACAGGGGAATAATTATTTACAAAATATATTATCAACATCAATAATTGAAGGTATGCCATCGTGTTTCGTCTTTTAAACAATTCGCAAAAGAAGAAAAAAACAATGTAAGGTACCAAACATGGAGGAATATTTATAAATAAAGGATCCATCTGTTACAAGAAGGACGCACGCAATAATTTCATCAAAGTATCAAATTACTCAAAAACCTGATTTGGGGCTAATTTTTTATCATTGTATAAAAAGGAACTTCTGTACATTTACTTTATCTTTAAGAATCGATCAATGGCTGACTGATATCTCTGTCTCTATACCCTTAATTTAGAATAACCAATAAGCTATCTGTATAATGGGTATTAACAATACATCAGCACCCTAGACAATTTCATGGACATTCCCTCTTCTCTGAAACTCACACTATAAGAGACGAATAGTTGTCATTGCATGAAAATACTTCTTTTTGTGTAAAGTTATATGAAAGGTCTGAAGAGAATAAAAAAAACTAACCTGATAATATTAAAATAACATATAAAGTTGCCTTAAACAAAAATATTGTTTGGTGTTTTTACCACGTGCTGTGTATAGTAAGTCTCTCTATTATTCTATTTTATATTATATTATTCCTTCTTATACCCATCAAGACTTTAACTTAATTATTAACTACAGTTCTGATCAGATTGGATTTTTTAGACAATAATTTCATATAAAATACATTATAGCTGGGTTTTGTTGGATTGTTTAGCAATTTTCCTTTTCCCCTAATCTATACAGAATCATTGTCATAATGTAGAGAATTGAAAGCAAAATCTTTAAAATCACAGCATAATTAAAAGCTGTCAAAGTTTTCTAATAACCTACCCGGTATTTTTTCCTCCAATAGTTATATATCTTTTTTCAAACTGCGACCGATTTTTAATGAAATTGCAATTAATAATATTTTTTTCCTTTTTTTGTTTGTATACAGTAGTCATCTTGAATGTGCTTTCCAAGTTTTAAGTGATGTGAAATCAAATGAACAAAGTATCATTATTTGGCAGGAATGGTTGGTGTGATGGGGCGTAAATGTGTTTCCTTGGGTTATTGACATTACTGAACAAGCTTCTCTCTTCTTAGGGCAATCTGATTATACATTTTTGTTGGTTTAATGGTACATATCTAAATCCCTAACAAAATTCATTTTAGGGGTAGTTTTAGTTATTCCTACCTTATGTATAGAACACAATTGATAATTGAAAGTTCCTTAAATCTGTTGCGTACATGAAATAACTTTTGTATTAGCATTTTGCATTTTTCTAGGCAGTTGTGGTCTAAAATTTATAGTCCATGTTCATGATCTTTCAATTTTTTATCCACTCCCCAAATCAGTGTTGGAAAAAATAAAATAAGTATCACCCTACTCATCTGACTCGATCGATTTACCAACTTGACTTTGAATGTTTATTTTTAATGTGTATGGTTTCTTAACATACATGTACATATAGATTTTAAAAAAGCAACTCTAGCATTAAAATTACAGTTTGGTGCCTTTTTTATAAAGATACTTAAAATATATTGCTTTTTATGATTAATTAGCACTAATTTTATTGAAATCCGTCATCAATTCAGTGTATAAAATACCGGTATACCCTTCCGCTTTTCAACCGGGGGTATAATAATGTACTAACAATAAGTATGAAAAACGTCAGTCAGCATTTGACTCAATGATAAATTGTATTTGCTGACAAGGTCATTGTATCGACCAAAGAACTTACGAAATGATGAGTTTAAAAGAGACTGCTGATATTCTTCTTTCATCAACTTGTTTGTCAATACTTTACCTCATCCTAAAAATTGTTCATACGTAGAGCATGCTCTTGCGTATCGTATCAGCTGAGATAAATAAACTCCGTATGCAGGTGATGAAGGTTTATTTCTGCATAAGTAAGGGAAGTTAGAGGTTGGTTGTTAGATTACCATTAACGCCTTTTTCAAGTGACAGATGTGTCAGGCTCTGTGGTGTCTTTTATCTCAAGCTCATCAGGACATATCGTATCGACATAGGATTAAAAATTACCATCGTTAATTCACAATACGTCGTCGATATATCTAAATGTCGAGTTGAAGGCCACAGCAAGTGTTTTCTTCTTTTTACGCATAAGATTTTGCAATAAAGGTCTGCTAATAACGGAGCGCAATTGGTATCCATGGGAATTGCAATAGATTATTGGAAGACCTGATCTCCAAAAACCATATAAATACTGTTAATCAGAAACTCAAGCATCTTTTATGTCAATTTCAGAGTATTTGTGTGTGCAGTCAGAATGTGTTTTATCAAAATAATTTTGCAAATGACCAATGACCAGAAAAGTAAATTTACGAGTTTTTATTGAAAAAGCAGCTGTCAATGATATCAAAAAGCCTGGACTTTAATTTATCGTGGGGAATGGTTGTGTATAAATTTGAAAAGTCGTAAGTTTTAAGCTGTTGATTGTGGTAAAATCCTGTGATTTTAAATTGTCCAAAAGTTCTTTGGAATTTTTTAGTATCCACATCTGATTCACACAACTTCTTGAATATATTGTTGCACAGTATTCTTGAAGTTTTTCCTTGACTACTGTCAATATCATAATGAGGAGTAAAGAAAGAGGCTTGGTTGAACATTTACTGAAACCAGTAATGTATCTTTGTTAAGGTCTTCCGTTTCCAACGGAAGACCTTCTACTGATTCTGTTGGTAAAGATTATTATTCTTTTTTTTTTCTTCTACTTCCTAGACGCCAACTTTGAAGCCTCATGTCTCACTCATTTCTCAATTGATTTCTCTCAAATTTTCAGAAGTTACTAAACTCTTTCAGAATGCTGTCTAAAATCTCAAAAAGTCACTTCCGGTTTTGAGTTATTTCCCTTTAAATGAAAATTTATAAGCTTTCGTTTCCAGATAAAGGCTCAGAGACGGCTAAAGCTGGAGCAGAAATTCTACTGATTTTAGATTATAGAAGGATTGAAGTTGTGCACATTGGTTTTTGTTTTTCGATTTCCCCATTCAAAATGGCGCTATATAGGGGTCAAAAATAAGAACGCTTAAAAGAACCAAAAATTACTCATATTTTGCTTTTCATCTTCTAAACTAAAAATATTTTCTTAAAATATATAGAACATAATTTGTGCAGAATTAGAAGATCTTTCAAATGATATCTTGGAAAAAGGGCTGACCCCTAAATTAAGGGATCTAGAGGGGCCACATTTTTTTCCAGATATCTCAAAAAGTATTGAGAATTTGTTATACATCAAAGAAGCAAAGTTGTTGAAAATCTCTTGTAAAATCTACTGATGTCATAAAAGTACGTCCTGTAAGGTCACTTCCGACCGAACCGGAAGTAGACCGAAACTGCATATTTTTGCCTTTTTTGACATGTTTTGGGGAAATATTTGTCACTGGAAGCATGAAACTTAATTTTCCGTTCGTCGACGTCACTTCCGGTCAAACAGGAAGTAGCAAAAATGGCTTACTTTTGCAATTTTCAACATAGATTTGGAAAATTTAAATCATTAGAGACGTCATTTCTCTTTTTTTTTTTTTTTTTTTAAAAAGATAAAAGTTACTTCCGGTCAAACAGGACGGAAGACCTACTTGTTGCTTTGCAACGAGCTTTGCTCTAGTTTGTAATGATTTTTATGAAGTTTCGGAATCCAATATATATATATGGTAATTCAAATTCATTTTGGTTCTTCGGGATATTAAAATTATTATTAAAAAAAACTGACATATGATTTTGAAGAATTTCTTCCCCAGAAAGGGAACTATTAGTATAAGTTGGATTAATAGTATCACTTGTAGAATTAAATCGAATTTCTTCGAAACTAAAATTTATATAATGAGGCATACAAACAAAGACAATGTTACCTGCTTTCTCAGCAGGTACCAGTACGTATTGATCATGAAATCTAGTATCTTATTCTTTTTTCACATCTGGATTATTGAATACAGAAGGATATATGGTTTTCATATTGCCCCTAAATCTTTTAATACGCGATTTTAACATGGATCTGATATATGTACATTCTATCCATTCTGACAAAGTGTCAACACTTTATATCAGAAAGCCAGTGAATTTTGACTTTGCTGATGAACAAGTACATCGCAAAAATAACATGTTTTCTTTATTATTGAATTTTATTACATACTGTATATATGTCCTTTTCTTTAAAATCATTATGACTGCACAAACTCTTTTATTTTATTTGCTTTTTCTGTTAGTAAAGTAGTGTTCCAGTAAATCCAGAGTGCCCACTATTATAAATTTGAACATTTACACAATGACAGTAATTATCAACTTTGACATGGTCACCACGCTTTAGAATAACTTTCATAGTTCTGCTTGTTTGGCCCCAGTCATTTCCTTTGTGAGCTGCCCTAAACACTCTTCCTACTGTTTGCTTGTTTACTTTTATAGCAAGCCCAGTCTCGGCATCGGTGAGCCTATCAACAACGAACATGTAAGTTCCCGCCACTGGACACACAAATACTCCTGTTCTATCATCATATCCATTACCATCGTTTGTCAAAATCCCATCATATTTAACGGTCTGACCTTTTCCAAATGTAAGAATTTTGTTCCCAATATAGACAGAGAAACTAACTCTCTTTTTGTGATTCAAGGAATCTGCATATACTTTGTCTGCAATTTGAAACAATGTTCATCATATATCTACATCAATACAAAAATAATCAGAATGCAAAATAATTAATTTTTTTATATTCAGGTTATCATAAACCAAAGAAGGTACAAAAGCCTTATTTTTTAGTTTGGTTCATTCATTCTAACTATCTTCATTTGACTTTATGTCAGAATGTAACCTTTACCCAGAGATCAGTGACATTGAACTCCTTTGTTGTTCTTGGTTTTTTTTTCGTATTTTGAATATTATTTATCTCTCATTTACGAGGGGTGATCAAAAAGTTCGCGAACTAATTAAATAACTTCCATAAAAGAAACACTATTTGGTTTCAATGTTAATTATATTTTAAATTGATCCTCTCCAATTTTAATGCACATCAATCACCGTTCTGCACATGCGTGAATCACGTGATATTGGCGGTCACGTGACCCCCTCCGTAGCGTTCTGTCACAAAAGTTGAAAGATTTTTCAGAGTTTTATATTTCTTTCCATGTGAGTTAATTTTTTTGACAAGAACAGTTTATTTGTTGAAAATGGTCAAATCTCGGCAACAGAATGGGTCGATAAGAATATCCTTTTCAAAAATAAGCATGGCGACCATTAAAACACAAATCTTTCGTCTCGGGAAAGACCTTTCTTCAAGGTCGATAGAGAATGGGTGCCTCCTTTTTATCATATCTAATATGTTTAAAATCTAAAGTAAACTATATCTTAGGTATTTAATGATTATATTATTGTTCAAATATTTAATTATTTTTCAAAGTGTAAATTGGAGGTCTTTGATAGCAAATTGCTTAATTAAAAACACGTATCTTTTCAAACTTGCTTTTACTGGGTAAGATGACAAGTATCATATTTAACCATCTGCCTTCCTTCAATAAAACGATCAATCCAATCATTAATTGAATTTATAGGAACTCATTTATCTTAATATACTGTGTACAAATTATTATATGATACAGCAGAGGGATTTCTAAGATATACAATAAATTGTACAGTCGTTTGTTGAACGAGTTCGACTGAGACAACCATTTTTCGTCACAAGTGACCTACATAGTGACGTCATTTTCACATTGTGACGTCACAAACAAGGATAAAAACTTTATTCAGCATATGCTATTTATAGACCTTGTGTATGGCTATGTGCGTACCGAATTTCATTCTAATCTGAATTGTGGTTTTGTAGATATAGAGATAGTTCGCGAACTTTTTGATCACCCCTCGTATGTATCTGTTCCATTTGTAAATAGATCAATGTCATTATATAATATACCATAAAGCATTATATTTCATTTCATTTAGCTGAGAAAAATATCATTCAGATTCTCAGAGTTCGTTACTTTCATCCATCCTGTGATTCCAGACTTTTGTTTTCAAATGCATCTGGTCGTCCGCGTGGCGCAGTGGTAGAACGTCTGCTCTAGAGTGGCGAAGTAAGGAGTTGATCCTTACCTCGCGGGTTCGAATTTCACTGTGGGTCGTGGAGACCGGTCCTACGGATAAGACCAAATAAATCAAGATCCTGTGTCGCAGTATTTGCTAGCTTGAAAAAGATCCCTCACTGGTCCATAGCCGAAAGTGTCGAGTATAGGTGTAATTTATGAGGATATCCAAATTATGAACCCTCCAACAACAAGTAGTGATGTCTCCATATGAGTGAAAAATTCTCAAAAGGGACGTTAAACAACAAACAAACAAATGTAGTTGTCAATGAAACACTTAAGTAGGTCCTAAATTTCCTATTTAAAGGTTCATATGTACCTGATGTTGATAGTTTGACCAGTTCCTTCAGAGCTGTAGAGTCCAGTGTAACTGTAGCCTTCGCATTACTGTAGATCAAGGACTTTATGCAGTCAAGCTTTGTTCGTGTGTCTGACAGTGTCCCACCTGACACAGGATGATAATATTTCACCAAATGTAGTATCAGCATCACTACTTGAAGATTTGTCATCTTGTTTTGATTTGTTTTCAAAAAGTTATAAAAGAAATGAGAATAACACGTTAAACCTCAGGAACTATTTATATGATAAGGCATACGTACATCTGTTACAGTAAAGGATCACGCAATAAGATCTTCAAAATTTCATATATCTTTTAGTTTATGATTTTTATAAATAATTTATATTTTTGCTATCCAGTCTATTAAGATTTAAGTTTTCTATCTGATTTATGATGCCTTGGAGTGAATAAACTAGTTTGACTATTTTTTTGTGAAACATTTCTTTCTTTCATATGTTTTTATAAACAAAAACCTTTACAAATGATCATTCACGCACAATCACAAATTAATCCATATATAAACTTCAATTGATCCATACATACTTGTATATGTTTTCAGTAATTTTAAGCAATTGATACAATACATATCGAAGAGATCAAACACTCACCATCTTTTGGTATACTTAACTTCCTTTGATTCATTCATGTACTTTTCATTTCTTCCTGCAATAAAAAAAACTTTCTTTTTTAGCTATTTTAATGAAAGATAGTGAAACAGACTTTGAAAATATATTAATTTTTGTTACCAAAAGAGCATTGTTTAAAATACTTGAATTACTGAAATTAGTAATAATACTGTGTCCCTTTCTCATACATTTATATGCAAAATGAACATTTGCTATTTCTTTGTATTAATTTACTATATCATTCTGGAATCATAGTTCCGTGATTGTTCTGTTTTTAATTCGTTATCTTTATTTTGCGTCTCAGCACATTTTTGAATTCAAGAAATGCCCCCCCCCCCCCCCCCAAAAAAAAAAATCTGAGAAATTAAGAGAGATTCGAAAAGATACAATTAATTATCTTTAATTGTGTGAGCCCTGTACATAATAAAGTCTACAAAATACATAACATCTTGCATTTTTTTTCTCTGATAGAAAAATCTTAGATGTCGTTTTCGAAAAGGAAATATTCCCTCAAAAGAAATAACGCTGTAAGAAATTATATACTTTGATATTTCCTGTTGAGAATGCTGTGTAATTTTACAAGAGCCCCCTTTGAAGACAATTTAATAAAATGTATACTAAAATATGTACATTTATCTCTGTTTAGTACTGAAAATTCTTTTTTTTTATTCTTTTGTATCCCTTTCAACTTTTTTACTGAAATCATTTTCACTATGAAGTACAAATCTCAAACTTTACATTCTTATATACTTTTTAATATTCTAAATGATATCGAATACTAGTAGCTGCAAACATGTTTTCCAAATGTATCTCAACATTTATGCGTTTAAAAAAATACTTGCATTTTATAGAATCTTAGGTTATAAAGTTATGCAGATAAAGAAGAAATATTGTATATCAGGTGTTTTTTTTTTGGTTTTTTTTGGCGATGATAATTTTTTCGCTTTTTCTACGACCATTTTTTAATTTGCAAAATATAAAACACACCGAAATTATATCAGTTATAACTGCAAATTTAGACCTGTAGTCGGCAATAAGGGCCTTTGAGCAGTAAGGAATTTTTCGCACCAGCATCCACTGGTTTATACGGCCTCATCCTAAAGGACGATTTCACACAGAGGATTCGCACCTGCGACGTTAGGACCAGATCGATGTTCATTTAAAAAGATTATCATTTAAATACTAGTAAAATGAATTCAAAAACATGTCTTTTCATGAATTTTCTAACAATTGGTAAAACTGACACAGGTGGATAATTATATCAATTAAATTTTCACCTGATTAAAAAAATAGGGGGCTATCTCTAGCTTTTTTTCTTTCGGATGGAACCTGACCTGACCACTTCTTATAAACATTTTGAACACAGAAGTTAATCGGCGATCACATCTAACATAATTTTCAACCATTTAAAGAAATAGCATCTAACCTAGTTGCCTTGGAATTTGACGTAGCTTTTATTTCCTGTTTAACTAAATCAATTGAAAGATATTCAGTACATATACCAATTAATGTTCTACTTTTCATACTGCTTTTCAATGTTCAAATGTGCTATTAATTGTTATATGTACCTTGACCTATGGAGAGAACGATTACAGACATTTATGTTGCTGTTCAATCTGTTCAATTCATATGTATATATAATGAAAAATGTACTTTAAACAAATATTCACTACAAAAAATTAATGACATACTAGTAGTTTAAGGGTTCTCAAAAATTTCGATACATTTCTCTTTAACGTACAAACTGTCCATTTAAAATTGAGGATATTAGCATAATAATCATAATAATAAGAATATAAATAAATGAAGTAAAATATAAATTGTGAATATCGATTCATTGATATCTGTTTTGTGTTTTGAATGTAGTACCGCTCTCATAATCAAAATTTCAAATCGCGACTTAATTTTCAACGGACTAGGGTCTAGATTCAACACCTTTGGTCTCAATTGTCATCGTTGAAAAACGACCACGGATCAATTTTCAACCCGGGTTAAATTCTTCGTTAAACCGGCTCATCCAAGTGTAACTTCAAGCCCTATCTGTACCAAACTTTAAGGGATGTTGCTTCTAGAGATTCACTGTTTTAGACTTGCTTAGAATGCTGGATTTCACATTTCTGGATGAGTGCCCAATTAAAGTTAAAAGTTTTGAAGCAGGCCCATTACATTGTACACTCAAGGCCTACCTAGACCAAAAGGATGAACACTCCACATTTAAGATTTGTTCATTTACTGGATTTTACCTACAGATTCTAGTTGAGTGACTAGGGTAAAGTTTTTGGCACTGTCTTATATAGTTTAAGTCCAATTAATCGAATTATTCTTTTTGGACTAAACAATGATGGATGATGCATCTATAAAGAAACCTAAATTGCTTCTCCAACCCTATATTTGACAGGTACATTTCTGGATGAGTGGTCAAATTAAAGGTTTTGGAGCAGATTCAATCTCTTATAAAGTATAGAAGGGTGTTTGATTGATATGGATAATAACAAATGAATTTTTAGTAAGTTGAAATTAAGTTAAATAAATGATACCTGCTTTAACTAGTTTTTCCGGTTTTTTATTTAGTTAATTTTTATTCATTATTGGTCAGAAAATTAAAATTTTCAGTGTATTTTCTTCTGTAAATAATACTTAATATATACCCCCTCGGCAAACAACACAGAAGTTTTGGTATGAATTTGCAAAATTAGAATTTGATTGATTGATTGTATATTGTTTAACGTCCAAAATTAGAATTTGTAATTCTAAAACTGAAGCTGCAAATGTATAGCTGGCTAATCTGAAAAAAATTGGACGACCATCCAATTTTTTTTTACAGGACAAGAGAGTTACAAATCTGCAAGTAATAAATTGATCTTTTTTGTTTCGCGAGTTGGCTTGGGAGACTGTTTTTACATTTTTCAACCTCTCCTGAACCACTGGTCTAAATTCAACCCAAACTTGCTACAAAGCGTTTTGGGGTAGAGAATCCAGGTATTCAAATAAATGAATGTCTTCTTTTGAGGGGGTGGATAATCAATCAAGAAAAGGCAAAAATAGGATGGGTGTCTTAAAATCTTATGAACCACGGGGCCAGAACAGATGAAACTTGTGAAAGCATCGTGAATAAATTAAAACTCGTTTTTTCAAGTCATGATCCCAGGGTTAGGTTTCATTTGGAAGCATCTTCTGGAAATGTATGTTCAATTTTGTTCGAATCTTTTTAAAAACAGCAAAGCCATAAGTCGTTTAGATATGGAAGCATCCTGAGGTAGTGAAGATTCAAGTTTGCTCGAATCATGACCCCCGAGAGCAGAATGGGGCCACAACAATTTTACATAGGTATTTAGAGTGGAAAATTCTTCAAAATGAACACCAAAGCTATAATTAATTGTATATATATGAAAGTATTTCCAATTAATGTAGATTCAAAAAATTCATTTAATATTCATCATAACCGGCCATGATAGATCGTCAAAGTCAAAGGTGAACTTTTTTTTAGAACACCAAGGCCATGATACCCAAGTAAGGAGGAAGCATCCTCACTTAGTGAAGATTTAAAAGGATATTCAAATCATAATCCCCGGGAATCAGGTGCGGCCACCTTAGACAATAAAAGTTTTACGAAGGAATATATTTTAGGAAAGATCTCCCAAAGGACATTTAAGCAATAAGATACTGCCACGATAGACAATCAAAGTTTTACAAAGGAAAATATACTGGGAATGATCTCCTCAAGGACACTGCTGTCCTTAATTAGTCATATTAGTATTAAAGCATTCTAAAGTAGTGTATAGTTAAATCTTACCCCTTTCCCGGGGGGGGGGGGGAACAGTGAGTGAAAAGTTTTACAAAGGATATACTTGAAAATCTGCAGTCAAAGAACAGCAAGACCAAAGTAACTCATATGAGCATTATGATCCATCAATCTCTTTTTTGTCAAACTTTCACCTTTTCATCGATCATTCATTCATAAAATCCCACTTTACCCGCATGCTTAGCGACGTGATAAGAAATAACCAGTGTATATAATGCATTCTGATTTAAGTTACACATGCAAAAAAGTAAATATGCAACATTTTTGTATTATATACATTTTTTTATTGTGACTGAACAAACTCTCTTTCTTAATTTGTTGGTCTTGGCTGCTAGTAAAGCAGAGTTCCGGTAAATCCTGAATGTACATTTTCCCATATGTCAACGCTTCCAGCATATCCTACGTTATCCACTTTGACATGGTCACCACGCTTGAGTTTTACTATCACAGTTCTGCTTGATAGACCCCAACGATTCTTCTCATGAACAGCCCTATAGGCTATCGCTACAGTTTGTTTGTTTACCTTTATGGCAAGCCAGGTTCTTACTCTGGTAAGACTATCAACAACAAACATGTACGTTCCTGCCACTGGACAAACGAACACTCTTGTTCTATCATCATATCCATTACCATCGTTTGTCAGAATTCCATCATATTTAACAGTGTGTCCTTGTCCAACAGTTAGCCGTTTGGTCTTAACATACACGGAGAAACTGATTCCTTGAGTTGGATTTGAAGATCCTGAAAATGTAGTTTTTAGATGAAAGATATTTTTTAAAAAGGTAAAAAAGGACTTCAGTAAAGCGACTGAAAAAAGATGTGTCTAGAGTTTTTATTTTTTATCCAATGATGCTTATTACCAAAGCAACTATATTAAATATTTCTGATCTTGGGCGTGTTTCTGACATTGGCCCTACATTGCCCGATCCTTGTTAACATTTTCTTGAAAAAAAAAGGGAGGTCCTTAAATATGCAATTTGATGAGAGAATACGATATATTGTTAATTGATCTTGAACATCTTTAGCCTAGTGTTTATTTTTTTTAATTTTGCATGCAACAATTCATCTACTTATATGTCTAAGTTCTATGTGCATTCTTCTTACTTTGACTTTATATTTTGCGTTTTTCTTCTTCAACTGATTTATCAAATTTATATATTTCCATTTCTGTTTACAGGTATCTCGTAGAAGATACAATGTGATATCAACAAAATCTTATTTGTATTGAAGAATCATACAGAATTCTTATTTTTGCAAAGGTTTTTGTTAGTTATTTTCAATCATGTACTTATAGATATATCTTATAGCATCTAGATATTGAATGGATAAAAGTCTTGACTTTTAAAATAAGATGACCTTGTTTTTCCTTAATTTTGATTAACTCTTATCCCTAAATGTATAATTGATTTTATTGCGTTATATAGTTCTTCCATTGGATATTGAATCAATTTTCTAAACTTTTCATGTTAGCAAAGAGTAATAATTTTCTTATAAAATACAAGCTTATGAATACTCGAATATTGATTTTTTTTTACTGTACCTGATGTTGAGAGTTTAACCAGTTCCTTCAGAGCTGTAGAGTCCAGTGTAACTGTAGCTTTAGCATTACTGTAGATCAAGGACTTTATGGAGTCCAGCTTTGTCCGTGTATCTGACAATGTTTCTCCTGACACAGCGTGATAATTAATCACAAAATATAGTATCAACATGAATGCTTGAAGATAGGTCATCATTTTTTTATGTTATCAAACGATATTCAAAGAAAAATAACGATAACATTTTAAACCCCAGGGACTATTTATATGATAAGACATACATCTGTGACAGTTAAAGATCATGCAATAAGTTCATCAAAATATTATATATCTTGTGGCTTAATGATTTTATGTTAGATTTTTGTTGTCCCAACTATTTCACCTAAAGCTGACTATATGTGTTATGGAGTCTTGGAGTCAGTAACTTTTTGACTCTCTTTCGCATTAAAATGAGACATTTCTTTCTTCCTTATTTAAACAAAAACATGTATACATAACCATCCCACCAAAATGTACATATCATTCAAAACATACATATCGAGGAGATAAAACACTTACTATCTTTTGGTATACTAATACATGTACATGTATATAAATTCCTTCATTTTCATTCATTTATTTTTTTTTTTTAGGAATACAAAAACTTTTTAAAAAAAATCTTTTTAGCTTTTGTAATGTAGACTACTTAAGGACAGATGAAACAAACAATTTTCTTCTTTGGAAGAGACTTAATTTCATGTCAGAAGTTTAGAAAAGTGGATGATTCTTTGAATTTTTTCTCCTAAGAACTGAAAAATGAAATAGACTTGGAAAATATTTCAATATAATTACAAATATGGATAAAACACACACTCAGTACAGGTTTACAGATGAGAACAAATTTTAGAATATCTGTTTTCACCTGTAAACCTTTACTGAGTGTTAGTTGTCTATATTTTTTTATTGAAATATTACTAATATTTTCCAAGTCTATTTTATTTTCCAGTTCTTAGGAGAAAACATTTTACAAATTATACACTTTTCTAAACTTGTGACATGATATAAAGTCTTTTCCAAAGAAAAAAAAATTTGTATTTTCTGTCCTTAAATTGACTTCTAGAATAAATTTTTTTTGTAATCAGAAAAGCACGACTTAAAATACTTTAATATATGAATGTTGAAATAATATAACACTGTACTCTTTCCTCATATTTTTTTTCAAAATCGAATTTGTGATTGCTTTGTATGAATTTGTTATACTATTGTGGATATTATACGTGTAATAAAGAATATAGATCTAAATGCTTTTATCATTTTTAAACATATTAGGATATCGAGAAGAAAATACGTACGATGTGTCAGTAAGTGAACTTCTCATGAGATATAAATGCAAAGAAGGCCTTTTTCGCTCCTGGTCTATCGTTTGGCAAAATTTACATTTCAGTATAGAATGATTAAGAAATCAACTCAACTTTCAAAGAGTTATCATAGAGAAAACAAGTAGGAATTGTAACTGTAGCCTTAGCATTACTGTAGATCATGGACTTTATGGACTCAAGCTTCGTCCGTGTGTCTGACTGTTTCCCTCCTGACACAGTTTGATAATTAATCACAAAATGTAGTACCAACATCAATACTTGAAGATTTGTCATCATGTTTTGATTTTTAACCGATATTCTAAGAGAAATTACATGTAAAACCAAACCCCATGGACTACATGTATTTATATGAAAAGACATACATCTGTGACAGTAAAAGATCATGCAATAAGTTCATCAAAATATCATATATATATATATATATATATATATATATATATATATATATATATATATATATATATATATATATATATATATATATATATATATATATATATATATATATATATATATATATATATATATTTGTGTGTGTGTGTGTGTGTGAATCAAATTGTTTTGATTAGTTTTCACACTTTATATAATTGATAGCTTTGATTGCTTGGGGTGTACATATTTTGAAAGCCTGAGTTATAATTACCGCATTTGATAATTCAACGAGATGCCGCCACATGCAGACATAATAAGCTTTGAGTTGTAACAAAAGAACAGCTGATTCAAAATCTCTTAAATCACTTGAGCTTAAATTATTCTGAAACCAGCGATTTACTGGACACACCAAATATTAACAATTAATTATGGAGTATGAAAATAATTATTCTCCTTGATTGCTACATATTTCGGGGGGTGAAAAAGAAAGTGTAAACTGGTGATTGACGGTGACGTATTTATTTGTCTTTGTGTGTGAATTCCCTATTAATTTTCGTTATTTTAAAATCGTAAATCTTTGACGATATCGAATGTGTGTATTGTAAATATAATGTCTCTATACAGTATTACTACTATCGATAAGTATAAAATAAGATAAATAAAAGTTATTGATACTTTTACCAAAAATCATCCGAGTAACCGGGTACTCGATCGAAAGATGAAGCGAGTAACCGGTTACTTAAAATCGTCCGATTTGCCAACACTAATATATATATATATATATATATATATATATATATATATATATATATATATATATATATATATATATATATATATATATATATATATATATATTATAACAGTAACTTGGTCCGAAGGGTCGTATCACGTCAATTTGACGGACGCGGATCATCATATCTAACGAGACGCGATCTTCGGATCAAGTTACTATTATAATGATAAATTTATTATATACCCCCTTATAACTAGCTAAATATAGCAAAATAAAACTTTAGAGATCATTTGTATAATATTTATTCATAAAACAAAGCATAATAACAATGGACTTTTTAACGCGCAAGAAAAATAACGTCATCAGTTTCAGAGAGTGGTGATATGGATTCAGAAAACCACAGTGTGGTGATCCGGAGAGTCGGATCACGACGTCACGTGATTGCGTTAAATTTACAGTAAAACTGAGTGATACACTTTAGGTATATAATAAATCATGTTACTTAATGATTTTATGTTAGATTTTTGTTGTCCTAACTATGCAATAAGTTTATCAAAATATCACTTTCTTTTTAAGCTATTTTAATGTAAGATAGTGAAATAGACTTTGAAAATATATTCATTTTTGTTACCAAAAGAGCATTGTTTAAAATACTTGAATTACTGATATAAGTAATAATACTGTATCCCTTTCTCATACATTTATATGCAAAATGAACATTTGCTACTTCTTTGTTTTAATTAATTATATCATTGTGGAATCATAGTTCCGTGATTGTTCTGTTCTTAATTCGTTATCTTTATTTTGCGTCTCAGCACATTTTTTAATTCAAGAAATGCCCCCCCCCCCCCAAAAAAAAAAATCTGAGAAATTAAGATAGAAAGATTCGAAAAGATACAATTAATTATCTTTAATTGTGTGAGCCCTGTACATAATAAAGTCTAAAAAAAAATACATAACAACTTGCTTTTTTATCTCTGATAGAAAAATCTTACATGTTGTTTTCGAAAAGGAAATATTCCCTAAAAAGAAATAACGCTGTAAGAAATTATATACTTTGATATTTCCGATTGAGAATGCTGTGTAATTTTATAAGAGCCCCTTTTGAAGACAATTTAATAAAATGTATACTAAATTATGTACATTTATCTCTGTTTAGTACTGAAAATTCTTTTCTTTTTTTAAATTCTTTTGTATCCCTTTTTTATTGAAATCATTTTCATTATGAAGTACAAATCTCAAACTTTACATTCTTATATACTCTTAATATTCTAATGATATCGAATACTAGTAGCTGCAAACATATTTTCCAAATGTATCTCAACATTTATGCGTTTTAAAAAATACATGCATTTTACAGAATCTTAGGTTATAAAGTTATGCAGATAAAAAAGACATTTCGTATATCCGTTTTTTTTTTTTTTTTTTTTTTTTTTTTTTTTGCGATGATCATGTTTTCGCTTGTTTTGCGACCATTTTTTAATTCGCAAAATATAAAACACACAGAAATTATATCAGCCAAATTTAGCAAATTTAGACCTGTACTCGGCAATAACGGCCTTTGAGCAGTAAGGAATTTTTCGCACCAGCATCCACTGGTTTATACGGCCTCATCCTAAGGGACGACTTCACACAAAGGATTCGCACCTGCGACGTTAGAGATCGATGTTCAGTTAAAAAGATTATCATTCAAATACTAGTAAAATGAATTCAAAAACATGTCTTTTTATGACTTTTCTAACAATTGGTAAAACTGACACAGGTGGATAATTTTATCAATATCAATTAAAAAAAAGGGGGCTAACTCTAGCCTTTTTCCTTTCGGATGGAACCTGACCACTTCTACATTTTGAACACAGAAGTTAATCGGCAATCACATCTAAGCTAATTTTCAACTATTTAAAGAAATAGCATCTAACCAAATAGCCTTGGAATTTGGCATAGCTTTTATTTCCTGTTTAACTAAATCAATTGAAATATATTCAGTACATATACCAATTAATGTTCTACTTTTCATACTGCTTTTCAATGTTCAAATGTGCTATTAATTGTTATATGTACCTTGACCTATGGAGAGAACGATTACAGACATTTATGTTGCTGTTCAATCCAATTCATATGTATATATAATGAAAAATGTATTTTAAACAAATATTCACTACAAAAAATTAATTACATAGTTTAAGGGTTCTCAAAAATTTCGATACATTTCTCTTTAACGTACAAACTGTCCATTTAAAATTGAGGATATTAACATAATAATCATAATAATAAGAATATAAATAAATGAAGTAAAATATAAATTGTGAATATCGATTCATTGATATCTGTTTTGTGTTTTGAATGTAGTACCGGTCTCATAATCAAAATTTCAAATCGCGACTTAATTTTCAACGGACTAGGGTCTAGATTCAACACCTTTGGTCTCAATTTTCAACGTTGAAAAACGACCACGGATCAATTTTCAACCCGGGTTAAATTCTTCGTTAAACCGGCTCACCCAAGTGTAACTTCAAGCCCTATCTGTACCAAACTTTAAGGGATGTTGCTTCTAGAGATTCACTGTTTTAGACTTGCTTAGAATGCTGGATTTCACATTTCTGGATGAGTGCCCAATTAAAGTTAAAAGTTTTGAAGCAGGCCCATTACATTGTACACTCAAGGCCTACCTAGACCAAAAGGATGAACACTCCACATTTAAGATTTGTTCATTTACTGGATTTTACCTACAGATTCTAGTTGAGTGACTAGGGTAAAGTTTTTGGCACTATCTTATATAGTTTAAGTCCAATTAATCGAATTATTCTTTTTGGACTAAACAATGATGGATGATGCATCTATAAAGATCTCCAACCCTATATTTGACAGGTACATTTCTGGATGAGTGGTCAAGTTAAAGGTTTTGGAGCAGATTCAATCTTTTATAAAGTATAGAAGGGTGTTTGATTGATATGGATAATAACAAATGAATTTTTAGTAAGTTGAAATTAAGTTAAATAAATGATACCTGCTTTAACTAGTTTTTCCGGTTTTTTATTTAGTTAATTTTTATTCATTATTGGTCAGAAAATTAAAATTTTCAGTGTATTTTCTTCTGTAAATAATACTTAATATATACCCCCTCGGAAAACAACAGAAGTTTTGGTATGAATTTGCAAAATTAGAATTTGATTGATTGATTGTATATTGTTTAACGTCCAAAATTAGAATTTGTAATTCTAAAACTGAAGCTGCAAATGTATAGCTAGCTAATCTGAAAAAAATTGGACGACCATCCAATTTTTTTTACAGGACAAGAGAGTTACAAATCTGCAAGTAATAAATTGATCTTTTTTGTTTCGCGAGTTGGCTTGGGAGACTGTTTTTACATTTTTCAACCTCTCCTGAACCACTGGTCTAAATTCAACCCAAACTTGCTACAAAGCGTTTTGGGGTAGAGAATCCAGGTATTCAAATAAATGAATGTCTTCTTTTGAGGGGGTGGATAATCAATCAAGAAAAGGCAAAAATAGGATGGGTGTCTTAAAATCTTATGAACCACGGGGCCAGAACAGATGAAACTTGTGAAAGCATCGTGAATAAATTAAAACTCGTTTTTTCAAGTCATGATCCCAGGGTTAGGTTTCATTTGGAAGCATCTTCTGGAAATGTATGTTCAATTTTGTTCGAATCTTTTGAAAAACAGCAAAGCCATAAGTCGTTTAGATATGGAAGCATCCTGAGGTAGTGAAGACTCAAGTTTGCTCGAATCATGACCCCCGAGAGCAGAATGGGGCCACAACAATTTTACATAGGTATTTAGAGTGGAAAATTCTTCAAAATGAACACCAAAGCTATAATTAATTGTATATATATGAAAGTATTTCCAATTAATGTAGATTCAAAAAATTCATTTAATATTCATCATAACCGGCCATGATAGATCGTCAAAGTCAAAGGTGAACTTTTTTTTAGAACACCAAGGCCATGATACCCAAGTAAGGAGGAAGCATCTTCACTTAGTGAAGATTTAAGGATATTCAAATCATAATCCCCGGGAATCAGGTGCGGCCACCTTAGACAATAAAAGTTTTACGAAGGAATATATTTTAGGAAAGATCTCCCAAAGGACATTTAAGCAATAAGATACTGCCACGATAGACAATCAAAGTTTTACAAAGGAAGATATACTGGGAATGATCTCCTCAAGGACAGTGCTGTCCTTAATTAGGCATATTAGTATTAAAGCATTCTAAAGTAGTGTATAGTTAAATCTTGCCCCTTTCCCGGCCGGGGGGGGGGACAGTGAGTGAAAAGTTTTACAAAGGATATACTTGAAAATCTGCAGTCAAAGAACAGCAGGAACAAAGTAACTCATATGAGCATTATGATCCATCAATCTCTTTTTTTGTCAAACTTTCACCTTTTCATCGAAGTGGTACATAAAATCCCACTTTACCCGCTTGCTTAGCGACATGATAAGAAATAACCAGTGTACATAATGCATTCTGATTTAAGTTACACATGCAAAAAAGTAAATATGCAACATTTTTGTATTATATACATTTTTTTATTGTGACTGAACAAACTCTCTTTCTTAATTTGTTGGTCTTGGCTGCTAGTAAAGCAGAGTTCCGGTAAATCCTGAATGTACATTTTCCCATATGTCAACGCTTCCAGCATATCCTACGTTATCCACTTTGACATGGTCACCACGCTTGAGTTTTACTATCACAGTTCTGCTTGATAGACCCAACTATTCTTCTCATGAACAGCCCTATAGGCTATCGCTACAGTTTGTTTGTTTACCTTTATGGCAAGCCAGGTTCTTACTCTGGTAAGACTATCAACAACAAACATGTACGTTCCTGCCACTGGACACACGAACACTCCTGTTCTATCATCATATCCATTACCATCGTTTGTCAGAATTCCATCATATTTAACAGTGTGTCCTTGTCCAACAGTTAGCCGTTTGGTCTTAACATACACGGAGAAACTGATTCCTTGAGTTGGATTTGAAGATCCTGAAAATGTAGTTTTTAGATGAAAGATATTTTTTAAAAACTTAAAAAAGGACTTCAGTAAAGCGACTGAAAAAAAGATGTGTCTAGAGTTTTTATTTTTTATCCAATGATGCTTATTACCAAAGCAACTATATTAAATATTTCTGATCTTGGGCGTGTTTCTGACATTGGCCCTACATTGCCCGATCCTTGTTAACATTTTCTTGAAAAAAAGGGAGGTCCTTAAATATGCAATTTGATGAGAGAATACGATATATTGTTAATTGATCTTGAACATCTTTAGCCTAGTGTTTATTTTTTTTTTATTTTGCATCCAACAATTCATCTACTTATATGTCTAAGTTCTATGTGCATTCTTCTTACTTTGACTTTATATTTTGCGTTTTTCTTCTTCAACTGATTTATTAAATTTATATATTTCCATTTCTGTTTACAGGTATCTCGTAGAAGATACAATGTGACATCGACAAAATCTTATTTGTATTGAAGAATCATACAGAATTCTTATTTTTGCAAAGGTTTTTGTTAGTTATTTTCAATCACAGGGGCGGACCCAGCAATTTTTGAAAGGGGGGGTTCCAGGGTTATGCCCCTCTAACCCCCCTCCCCCAATACATATTCTCAAGCAAAGATTCACAGACGTGTATGGAAAGATCTAAGGTTGTGGTAAATACTATCTTTGTTTTATGTCCTCAAAAAAAAAAAAAGCGTACCCCCATTCCGAACAAAACAAAAACAAGAACAAAAAAAAAATAATAATAAAAAACTACGGAAGCCTTACAATTGGATGGATTCGTATCACTTCCGAAGATTATAAAGAATTTTCTTTAAGAATTTGAAAAACCTTTTCGAGGTGGGGTGTGGGTGGCATGGGCTTTAAAACAAAGAGTTACATATGTTAGTTCGTTCAATTGATCACGATATGATAAAAACGGTACATATATATAGCCAACACAGCCAAAGATCGCGGGAATCTAATATCAAATTAAACCTCGCATGTTACATATCATACACAAGATATATAAATATAAGTAGAATATTTTCTACCATTCTCTCATAAAAAATATAATAGGTGATTGGAGGAAACTATTACTAAATTGTGAGAATCTATCTATTCAAGCAATAAATAAATAAAACGTACAAACATATAATCTCGGAAAACGTTTTATCCTCTCTCATTCTCTCTCTCCACTTGGCAAAAAATAAAGGGGGGTTCCAACCCCCGGAACTCCCCCTCTGGATCCGCCAATGAATCATGTACTTATAGATACATCTTATAGCATCTAGATATTGAATGGATAAAAGTCTTGACTTTTAAAATAAGATGACCTTGTTTTTCCTTAATTTTGATTAACTCTTATCCCTAAATGTATAATTGATTTTATTGCGTTATATAGTTCTTCCATTGGATATTGAATCAATTTTCTAAACTTTTCATGTTAGCAAAGAGTAATAATTTGCTTATAAAATACAAGCTTATAAATACTCGAATATTGATTTTTTTACTGTACCTGATGTTGAGAGTTTAACCAGTTCCTTCAGAGCTGTAGAGTCCAGTGTAACTGTAGCCTTAGCATTACTGTAGATCAAGGACTTTATGGAGTCCAGCTTTGTCCGTGTATCTGACAATGTTCCTCCTGACACAGCGTGATAATTAATCACAAAATATAGTATCAACATGAATGCTTGAAGATAGGTCATCATTTTTTGATGTTATCAAACGATATTCAAAGAGAAATATCGATAACATTTTAAACCCCAGGGACTATTTATATGATAAGACATACATCTGTGACAGTTAAAGATCATGCAATAAGTTCATCAAAATATCATATATCTTGTGGCTTAATGATTTTATGTTAGATTTTTGTTGTCCCAACTATTTCATCTAAAGCTGACTATATGTGTTATGGAGTCTTGGAGTCAATAACTTTTTGACTCTCTTTCGCATTAAAATGAGACATTTCTTTCTTCCTTATTTAAACAAAAACATGTATACATAACCATCCCACCAAAATGTACATATCATTCAAAACATACATATCGAGGAGATAAAACACACTAAACTAATACTGTATACAGGGAAATTTTCGCTCCCCCGTTTTATTTTCGCCCCTTTCGCCCTCTTCTCGATTGGGTGAATTTAAAACGGGGTGAATTAAAATTACACAGCATAATTTGTTAAACAGAACTATGACTGGGCGAATTTAAAACGGGGCAAAATTATTTGCAAGTGCAAAAGGGCGAAAATAACACGGGGCGAAATTAACCCTGTATACAGTACATGTATATAAATTCCTTCATTTTCATTCATTTATTTTTTTTTTAGGAATACAAAAACTTTTTTTAAAAAATCTTTTTAGCTTTTGTAATGTAGACTAATTAAGGACAGATGATACAAACAATTTTCTTCTTTGGAAGAGACTTAATTTCATGTCAGAAGTTGATGATTCTTTGAATTTTTTCTCCTAAGAACTGAAAAATGAAATAGACTTGGAAAATATTTCAATATAATTACAAATATGGATAAAACACACACTCAGTACAGGTTTACAGATGAGAACAAATTTTAGAATATCTGTTTTCACCTGTAAACCTTTACTGAGTGTTAGTTGTCTATATTTTTTTTATTGAAATATTACTAATATTTTCCAAGTCTATTTCATTTTCCAGTTCTTAGGAGAAAACATTTTACAAATTATACACTTTTCTAAACTTGTGACATGATATAAAGTCTTTTCCAAAGAAAAAAAAATGTATTTTCTGTCCTTAAATTGACTTCTAGAACAAAATGTTTTTGTAATCAGAAAAGCACGACTTAAAATACTTTAATACAGGAATGTTGAAATAATATAACACTGTACTCTTTCCTCATATTTTTTTTCAAAATCGAATTTGTGATTGCTTTGTATGAATTTGTTATACTATTGTGGATCTTATACGTGTAATAAAGAATATAGATCTAAATGCTTTTATCATTTTTAAACATATTAGGATATCGAGAAGAAAATACGTACGATGTGTCAGTAAGTGAACTTCTCATGAGATATAAATGCAAAGAAGGCCTTTTTCGCTCCTGGTCTATCGTTTGGCAAAATTTACATTTCAGTATAGAATGATTAAGAAATCAACTCAACTTTCAAAGAGTTATCATAGAGAAAACAAGTAGAAATTTTAACTGTAGCCTTAGCATTACTGTACATCAAGGACTTTATGGACTCAAGCTTCGTCCGTGTGTCTGACTGTTTCCCTCCTGACACAGTTTGATAATTAATCACAAAATGTAGTACCAACATCAATACTTGAAGATTTATCATCATGTTTTGATTTTTAAACGATATTCTGAGAGAAATTACATGTAAAACCAAACCCCATGGACTACATGTATTTATATGATAAGACACACATCTGTGACAGTAAAAGATCATGCAATAAGTTCATCAAAATATCATATATATATATATATATATATATATATATATATATATATATATATATATATATATATATATATATATATATATATATATATATATATATATATATATATATATATATATATATATATATATATATATATATATTATTATTATTATTATTATTATAACAGTAACTTGATCCGAAAGGTTGTATCACGTCAAGTTGACAGGCGCGGATCATCAGATCTAACGAGACGCGACGCGTCTTTTTTTATCTGAAGATCCGCGCCTGTCAACGAATGATAAATTTATTATATACCCCCTTATAACTAGCTAAATATGGCAAAATAAAACTTTAGAGATCATTTGTATAATATTTATTCATAAAACAAAGCATAATAACAATGGACTTTTTAACGCGCAAGAAAAATAACGTCATCAGTTTCAGAGAGTGGTGATATGGATTCAGAAAACCACAGTGTGCACGTGGTGATCCGGAAAGTCGGATCACGACGTCACGTGATTGCGTTAAATCTACAGTAAAACTGAGTGATACACTTTAGTTATATAATAAATCTTGTTACTTAATGATTTTATGTTAGATTTTTGTTGTCCTAACTATGCAATAAGTTTATCAAAATATCATATATCTTGTGTAAGACTGCTTAATGGAAATTACTGAAGTTACAGGAATAAAGTCAAAAATCAGGAGATGTTTCACTAAGTAGTTTCATTAACTTAACTGAACCGAAATTCAAGTGAGTTTCTCTGATCACTTGTTGTCTGTTTGTCCTCCTGTTAACTAGTTTTCATTTCAAAGCTCTTCAAAAGCATTGGACTAAATTCAACCAAACATGCTACAAAGCTTCCTTCAGTGAATGGAATTTAAGTTTATTCAAATAAACGGGCCATGTCTTTTTCAAGCTGAGCTGAACAAGAAGAGGCAGAAATGGGATTAGTGTCTAAAAAAAATTATGAACTCAAGAGATGGGCTAAGAAAGATGAAATTTGTGAAAACTTCCTTAAGAAATGAAGATTCATTTTTTTAAATTTCAAATCAAGATCCCCGGGGAAGGGGTGTATATATCCACAATAAACTATTAAAAATTACATAAGACAATTTAATTAAGAACAGCAAAGCCTTCATAAATCATTTTCATAATTAATTCTCCTTAGGTAGTAAAATTTAAGTTTGTTTGATTCTCGTTGAACCAGCAAGCCATGATAAGGCAGTTTGATAAAGAAGAATCCAAAGGTAGTGTAAATTTAAATTTGTTCGAATCTTGGCCCTGGGGGTAGAATGAAACAACAATAGGCGATCAAAATTTTACATAGGAATCTTAAGAAAAACACCTTTAGAAATATATCTGTTTAAGAGTACAAAATCTCTAATTAATCGTATTTATATGAAACCATCCCCAAGTAGTGTAGATTGAAATTTATTCAAAACATGGCCCCCGATTGTAGGATGGGGCCAAATTGGAATTTTTACATAGGAATATAAAGATAAACATTTTAAAACTTTTTCATTCAAGAAAATCACATTGTTAAGGAAGTTTTACATGGGAAGATAAATTTGAAAAAATAATCTCCTCAGGGACAGCAAATTAAACGCTGATTAGTCATTTTATCAGTTAAGCATCCTGAAGTAATGAATATTAAAATATACAAAATTAAATAAACAGTAGTTAAATACAATAAATTTCTTCACATATTTCATTTACAATTTTGACATTGAAAAAAAAATCCATTTTCCCCCTTTAAAATGTTTACATTATTGAAAGACTTTTTAATTACAGAAAAAGAGTCGCCAGAATTACCGTAAATCTGGAAATTTTTACGACGATTTTATTTTGCGAATTCGGGTCAATTCGTGCCTGATGATGTGTCGTTGAGAATTATTTTTGGTCCTCTTAGATTCACTGGGGGGATTCTGTATAACGTCATTATAAGTGTTAATTCTTTATGAGATGTTGATTAATTTTTACGTTTCAAAATTTAGCGAATGACCACTACTTTGTTTACATTATCTTAATGGTAATTTATTTTTAAGAAAAATACTTTTGCGAATGCAATAAACTCGCAAATTTGCTAAAACTTTATCTACAGCAAAAATTTCCAGATTTACGGTATTCTAGAAGTAAAAGAAATGCAAGCTACTACTGTTGATATTTTAAATGTTTTTTAAGGTACTCTGATTCTCAGTTTCTGAAAATCATGTATTGACTAATTGAAAATGCTCACAAAAATATCTCTGAATTCTCAAAGTAATGTGTTTTTACCCACAATAATTCTCAAAACTTTAATTTTATAGTTAATTATATTATATTGGGAAAATTAGTAAATCTGAAGTAAATTTTCAGGAAATGGGAATAAAAACACTAACTATGCATTTTCCAATGTAAATGATCAACAAACACATTTTAGAAATAAAAATACAAGCTTTTGAAGAAATTTTAAACATATAAAGTACTTAAAGTTTCTTCTATGTACTTCAGTTATTTTACAATGCATAGTGTATAAAGATTTTCCTATAAATGCAAAACGCCATAAATCAGTTCTAATTTCATATCATGTTAAATAAATACTGACATCTACGGTTAGATTAAAAGAACCACAATTTATATAAATATGTAATTTTAAAATGCTTTTATGAAATTTTTTTTTTTACTTTTTATAAGACCTTTTTGGGAACTTCGAAGAACCTTGAAGCAAATTGAGAGGTATAAAATGAAAATTGTTGCATGGAAAGATCAAATTTTCAAGCTTCATTTTGAGACTTTTCGAATTAAATTATAAATTAAAGAGTTATTTTCCCTGGCTGTGGATCAGACTATCTTAAAAGGCTTCAATGGATGTCTTCAGTACATGAATATTTTATATAAAGTGACTAGTATGAGTATTTTATGACCCATGGGCATTTATTTTGACAAACGTTTCACCTTTCATTGAAGTGGTAATTCAAAATCTTTCCATAAAGTCCTGCTATACCTTCATGCTAAGTATCATGAAATAGCTGGTGTATTTGATGCACTTTGATTTTAGAGAATTAAAAACGCATGAATGAGAAAGAAAATATGCAACATTTTCACAATATTATATTTATTTTTATCAAATTTGACTCTATAAACTCTTCTCTTTATTTGTTGCTCTTGGCTACTCTAAATACAGCAGAGTTCCAGCAAATCCTGAGTGTCCACTTTCATATACTTCAATGCTTTTACCAAATCCTTCATTATCTACTTTGACATGATCACCACGCTTCAGTTTCACTATCACTGTTCTGCTTGATAGCCCCCAACGTTTCTTCTCATGAATAGCCCCATACACTGTCGCTACAGTTTGTTTGTTAACCTTTATGGCAAGCCAGGTTTCAACATTGGAAAGAGTATCAACAACGAACATGTACGTTCCCGCCACTGGACACACGAATACTCCCGTTCTATCATCATATCCATTACCATCGTTTGTCAGAATCCCATAATATTTAACAGTGTGTCCTTGTCCAACAGTTAGTCGTTTGGCCTTAACATAAGCGTAGAAACTTATTCCTCGAGTTACTTTTGAAGATCCTGAAAATGTAGTTTTTAGATAAAATATATTTTAAAAAACTTTTTAAAAGTATATCAGTAAAGTGTCTACGGTTTTTATTTTTTTATTCATCGATGCTTATTACCAAATCAACTGTATTAAAAATTTCTGATTTTGGTCGTCTTTATGACATTGGCCCTACGTTGCCTGATCCTTGTTAACATTTTTTTTTTGGAAGAAAGGGGGGCTCACATAATGTTGCATTAAATATGCCTTTTGATTAGAGAATACGCTATATTGTAAATTGATCTTGAACATACTTTAGCCTTAGTGTTTATTTTTTTCTAAGTTAAATATTTTGCATGCAACAATTCATCTCTAAAATCTCTGTGCATTCTTCTTACTTTGACTTTACATTTCGTGGTTTTCTTCTTCAACTTATTTATTAACATTATTATTTATATATTTCAATTTCTGTATAAAGGTATCTCGTAGAAAATACTGTCTGACATCACCCAAATATTATTTACATTTGAAGAATCATACAGAAATCTTATTTTGACAAAGATTTTTCCGTCAATTATTTTCAATCATGTACTTATAGATTCATCTTAGAACATCTAAACATTGAATGGATAAGAAATCTTGACTTTTAAAATAAGAGGACCTTGTTTTTCCTTTATTTAGATTAACTCTTATCCCTACATGTATAATTGATTTTATTGCATTTTATAGTTCTTTCATAGGATAATATTTACATTCAGTGTAATTTTCCTAATGAAATCCATTAGAAATCCACGACGTTCAAATTTCTATAACACACGAGAAACCTTGTCACCGCGCGTTAGAATACACAGTAGGAACTATAATGTATTTCAATACTCTAGGAACACAAAAATGTCAAATGTTTTACTTCAATTTAATGGAAAAACTATAATCCTGAAAAAATAACGTAAAAATTAACGTAATGTGCGTTAAGAATTAATTTGTCAATTTTTTCCTCGCAATGTTTGTTTGCGTTATTTAACTTTGCAACGTCATTTACGGCTCTTACATTTATTAACCACAGCAGTTTTGAAGGGCGTTAAATTCACATTTAAGATTAACAAAATAACCAAATATGAAGAAGGAAAATTAGAAAATGTAAACATAAACATTGAATTCATATTTTTGGATGTCTTCGGCCCTAAAACACACCTGGCCGTGCCAACAAATTGAATACCGCACGTTAGCTTAAATGAATTAATTTTCCTAACTTTTTATTATAGCAAAGAGCAATATGATAATACTCAGATTTCTGTAATCTTTCAAATTCCATAGGACAGCGTTTTTCGACATTAAATTACAACCAAACTTAAAACTGTCAAATTGTCCTTCGTTTCTGCTTGAAATATATATTTAAGTCATGTTGAACTTTCTTATACAGTAAAAGCTTTTAAATACTCGAATATTGATTTTTTTAATGTACATCTACCTGATGTTGAGAGTTTGACCAGTTCCTTTAGAGCTGTAGAGTCCAGTGTAACTGTAGCCTTAGCATTACTGTAGATCAAGGACTTTATGGAGTCAAGCTTTGTCCGTGTGTCTAACTGTGTCCCTCCTGACACAGGGTGATAATTATTCAGCAAATGTAGTATCAACATCACTACGTGAAGATATGTCATTTTGTGTTGATTTTTTCAAACGATATTCAAAGAGAAATAGAGATAACATATAAAACCCCAGTGACTATTTATATGATACATGTAAGACATACATCTGTGACAGTTAAAGATCATGCAATAAGTTCATCAAAGTATCATATCTCTTGTAGCGTAATGATTTTTTGCTTTATATTTTTGCTGTCACAATTATTTCACCTTAAGTTTACTATCTGGGTTATGGAGTCATGGAGTCAATAACTATTTGACTATTTTTGCACAATATCGAGGAGATAAAACAACCATCATCTTTTAGTATATATAACTTTATTTTGAGATATGTGATTTTTCAAAGCAGTTTACATAATATATCCAAAAATTGAAGTGGGCGACGATTGCAGACACTATTTTCTAAAGGAAAATATGCACAGAAATGGGTCATTCTGAGGTTTTTCTGCTTTAAACTTAGAAATGTACCAAATTAATGCGGACGTCATGTTTCCAGAACGGTCCTCTTTCATGCCATATTCTTTAATAATCTATTATATCCATTTATCAAAAAACTCTTGTTAAAGCCAATTTCATAACTTTTTAAGAACATTAATTTTTTAGGGCACAATAAAGCCCAAACTGTACCTTCTTCTTTCTAATAAGTTCATTATTTTAGTCGCAACTACAATTAATCTAAGGGAAATCCGTGATAAATAATTTTCTTTTGCTATTTGGGAAAGTTTTTTTTCAGATCAATATTGATATTTTTTTTTTCATTCATAGTTTTACATGTTTTCTTACTAGACAATAAAAACAGTAAAACTGGGAGAGAAAGATTCGAAAATATACATGTAATTATTTTTACATGTTCAAGTCCTGTGAATAAAAAAGCTACAAATACAGAATATGTGCACCTTGGATGTTGTTCTCAAAAAGGAAATTTTCTCTTCAAAACAAATGACGCTGCAGGGTACTGTAAACCAACTATTATTCGCGTCATCTTTTATTCGTGATTCGTCAGTTTAAAATCAATCCGCGACGATTAATTTCCGCGACCGAGGAAACATTCTCTACAAATCCTTAGCAAAATGAATGGTTCGCGGCGATTAATATTCGCGAGTTAAAGATGGTCACAAAACTCGCGGATATTTCTCGCACGCGAATAAAAGTTGGTTTTCAGTATTATTTCCTTTGATATTTCCGATGAATGCTGTGTAAACTTATTAGACTCCTTTTTGGAGACAACTAAATGATACGCATATTAATACATGTACCATCAGGACATCATTGGGCTCTATTTTGCTTTAAGCATTTTTAATTTTTATTATTATTTTTTTTAATGTTGTATTTATTTCTACTTTTTTTAATCAAAAATTGTTTTCAGGATCAAATGAATAATTTATTTAAATTTCACATTTTTATGTACATTTGTTTATTCCATTCTATATCATAGTGAATAACTGCAAGCATGTTTTTCAGAATATATTTCTCTGCATTTATATGTTAAAAATTAAAAAAAAAAGGAAATTATTGCATTATAGGATTTTGAAGGTATATTTTTCTGGTAAAAAGGTATTAAATCAAAGAAATCATAGATGAAAAACAAATAAGTTTTTTTTATTTAATCTGGGGATTAAGGATTATTTTAAACATCAACACTACTCTATGTAAATCTTTGACCTTAGAATTCTTTATTCAATTTCGTTAGAGAAAAAAAATATATCAAGGGAATTTATTGATATCATTATAAGTCAAAAAAAAAAGAAAAAATATATTGAGGATAGAATTATTTATTTATGTGCTGACACCATATCTTAAATCTTCGAAATGATGTATTAATTATAAATAAAATGTCTGTAATCCGAGCCAAGATTTGGGGGAAATAATATTTATAATGAGCTTGTGGGGCAGTTGTTCAGCGTTTACTATGGGGTCTTAGAGAGAGGAGCTGATCTTAACTTCGCCGGACCAAAATCTTTGTGAAAGATCGATCCTATGTTGACTTTAAAATAAAATAAATATCACAGTTTCTTAAACAGAATAATCTAAAAAGGAAGCAAACAAAACACAATTACTTCAGCAAAATCCCTCAAAAATAAATACTAAAACATTCAAATAAAGTAATATGATGTTTTTTTTTTCAAATTGTATTGAAAAATAATTGTATGTATATTACGCTGAATTCTGTTGGCAAACGAGTTCCTACGCGCTTGCTGTCTTTGTGCAGGATGGGACCAATTCAACCAGTGGCTACTGACACAAAAAAATACTTTCGTGTCAGTAGCCATGCAAATGAACTCAGACTCACTGGAGAACAAAACTGATTGTTTCATGTTGACAAATAAAAGGTATATTATGGAAACAAAATACGGAATGAAAATTTAAAGTTACTTAGTTATGGAAAAAATTGGGTGACAAAAAATACTTTCAGCCACTGGCTGAATTACGGTCTCATCCGAAGGATCGGTCTTGCACATAGGATTTGAACTCGAGACGTAATGACCAGCCCTATTCTCTACAACTACATGGCAATAGTTGTAGCAACCGTCCCACATGCAGACAAGTTAGAAAATGATATAGCTAAGGATAACATTTTCGACAAAGTTATTAAATTTACAAAATAAGAGGGCGGGAAAAAATTACAAATCTTGTGACGAAAAATGGTTGTCTCAGTCGTACTCGTTCAACAATCGACTGTACGATTTATGGTATATCTTAGAAATCGCTTTGCAGTAGCATATGAAAATTTGTACACAGTTTATTAAGACAAATGACTTTCTATAAATTCAGTCAATGATTGGATTGATTGTTTCAGTGAAGGAAGGCAGTAGATTGAAATGATACTTGTTCTATTGCCCAATGAAAGTAAGTTTGAAAAGAGATGTGTTTTAATTAAGCAATTTGCTATCAAAGACCTCAAATTTACACTCTGAAAAATAGTTTAATATTTGAACAATAATATAATTTTTAAATACCTAAAATATCGTTTACTTTAGATTTTAAGCAAATTAGATATGATAAAAGGAGGCACCCATTCTTTATCCACCTTGAATAAACGTCTCTCCCGAGACAGAAGATTTGGGTTTTGATGGTCTCCATGCTTATTTTTGGAAAGAATATTCTTATCTACCCATTCTGTTGCCGAGATTTGGCCATTTCTGACAAATGAACTGTTCTTGTTATAAAGATTAACTTACATGGAAAGAAATACAAAACTCAGAAAAATCTTTCAGCTTTTGTGACAGAATGCTACGGAAGGGGTCACGTGACCGCCTATATCACGTGATTCGCGCATGTGCAGAACGGTGGTTGATGTGCATTAAATTTGGAGAGGACTAATTTAAAATATAATCAACATTGAAACCAAATATTTCTTCTTTTATGGAAGTTATTCAATTAGTTCGCGAACTTTTTGATCACCCCTCGTATTACCATCAAATTGTAAAAGGGGGTGCTCTAGCAATAATTTGCTGGAATAATTTCTCTATACGTGGTATTTTTAGATGAAAATGAATCGATAGTTGTAATTGATTTTAACAAAATCATGTCATAACCTTGTTAACATAAAAAAATGAAATGATACCTGACATTAATTTATAATCCTATTATTTATTTAAATTATCTTATACTGATACCAATCAAATATTTTATCAGATACCAAAAAAAGAAGAACCATTATAAATATTTTTTTAAAAACTCAGCTTAGTTGACTTTGTGTTAGAGCGAGATATTTGTTTGCTCAAAGAATAACATCAGATGTGACTTTAATTGTCTGGCTCGTGCACCATGTGTCAAACCCTGACTACTATTTAGGCATAGTGCACGCAAAACACAACAATATTATATGAATAGTTAACTCCTCCAAACGTAGCTTGAAGGATGCCAAAAATCGCAATATATGATGTGTAAATAAGCAAATAAAAACAAACCAGGATAAAGACTTACAACAAGAAGAGATTTGAAAAAAAAGCCATTAAGAAATGCAAAGGGCAAAATAAAAAAACAAAAACATGTATCACGTACAATAATTATACAAATGCTCATTTTTCAAGATAGAATAAAACACAGACAAGTAATAAGACCAACAATAACAGTTAAGATGAACACATCTCGACTTCAGCTACACATTTAACAAGTTCAGAATACAAGTTCGGACACATTGTGGCGTAGTGTAACGTATCCATGGAACGCAGTTTTTATTGTGGTTAGAAAATATGACGTCAAAGATGTTGTTCCGGACAAAGGAAATGTTTTGCTAAAATAAGTTAAGCATGGAAGTTATTTAGATGTTTGTGGTTTATTGAGGAAATTTATACGTTAATTTTAAGGGCAATCTTAAAAAAAATATATCTCTTTCGTGATCTATTCATCTCTATTCAAAGTAGAAAAATCTACATTTTCTACCAAATATATTTTACTTTTAATTTGTTTTGATAAAGATATGTCAAACAAGATGTTTTTGTGAAACACTATGCGCCCGGTGGCAACAAAGTTCGAAAAAAACTATTTTCAGCAGATAAGTCAAAGTCAAGGTCACAAGGTCATTGACCTTGATGTCATTTGAAGAACTTCATTAGTGGAGTATGCACACCAAATATGAAGTCTCTATCTCTCATGGTTCAAAAGTTATGGCGAAAATTTTGTAAAATCTATTTTTAGCATATAGGTCACAGTCAAGGTCACAAGGTCATTGACCTTGGTGTCATTTGAAAGAGCGTCATTGGTGGAGTAAGGATATCAAATATGTAGTCTCTATCTCTCATGGTTCAAAAGATATGGCGAAAATTCAAAAAAGCTATTTTTAGCAAATAGGTCATAGTCAAGGTCACAAGGTCATTGACCTTGGTGTCATTCAAAAGAACTTTATTGGTGGAGTATGCATACTAAATATGAAGTCTTTATCTTTCATGGTTCAAGCTGACAAGAGACAAACAGACAGGACAAAAACAATATACGCCTCGGATCTATCGATCCGGGCGCATAAAAAGTTTTTTTTTTTTCAATCATATTCTCGAAATTTTATATATATATAGATAAAAAAGTATATTTTCACATTCGACTTTTTTAAAAATTAAATCATGAAAAAAAAAACTAAATGTCTAGCTTACTTTTCTTGGCGTTATTAGATATGTTTACATTATCATAGCTCTGGCGTGTCTTTTTAGCAGCCAAAACATTTCTTTTACATTTTCTTCCAGAAAAAAAAGATACAAAATAGAACATATTTCTTTCCTCACGACGACTTTTCGCTCCTAAATAAAAATATCCATGTCTTTATGCACGATATCTCTAATGCATTTTCTGTGGGACGTGGAGACCGGTCCTTCAGATGAGACCGTATAAACCGAGGTCCCGTGCCGAAGTAGATGCTAGCTCAAAAAGATCCTTCACTGCTCAATGACCCTGAGTTCCGAGCATAGGACAAAATTTGAAGCTCTCCACCGGCAAGTGCAAGGGGGCGTCTCCATACGAGTAAAAATTCTCGAGAGGGACGTTAAGCAGTATACAAGCAATCAATCTAATGCATATTTTGCCCGCGTGGCGCAGTGGTCAGAGCGTCTACTTAGTCTAGAGTAAGGAGAACATCGCGGGTTCGAATCCCATTTTTTGGACATGGAGACCAGTCCTTCGGATGAGACCGTATAAACCGGAGTCCCGTGTCGCAGAAGTTGCCGTTACGACAAGGATCCCTCACTGCTCAATGGCTGTTACTGTCGAATATAGGAAAAAAATCTGTAGCTTTCCATCGACAATTGGTTGCGTCTTCATATGAGGGAAAAATTCTCCATTGGGACTATAACAACATACAATCAATCAATCAATCTAATTTTGAAAACGATGGGAAAATGTTTAAATGGAATGACAAATCCATTAATAACCTTACAGCGTGCATTCGGATGACAAGGGTAGCTCTATTCTTTAATATAAAAAAGCGTCCGCTCCATGATTAAAAGGTTGTGGATAGGAACCTCGGTCGCGACTTATTTAAGTCGAAACAAAAAATAGGTAGACAACTGTTCCTTTGTTGAGAGTTGGGTACTTTGGAATGAAAGTAGTGGATCTTTCGAATGAGACCGTAAAAACCCGAGCCACCTGTCACTGCAGGCGTTGGTACGTTAAAGAACCCTCACCGCTCATATGTCCTAAATGTCTAGCGAAGGTTTAAATTTTGAAGCCTTTACCGATATGTGGTGACGTTTCTATAGGGTGGCGGCATAAAATAAAAGAAGAATTCATGCAAATAAGCAAAAACATACAAACCAGGATAATAACAACCAATATGCAAAAATCCAAAAAGCGGTAAGAAAAATACCATAAGCATTACAAAGATACATAAAGCAGACACATATATAAAACAAAGGAAAACCACATTACAGCAATAACAGTCCAGGCAAACATATCTCGACTTCAGCTGCACATTCTGCTTTATGACAAATAGCGCAATGCAGATCATAGTACTGGACACGGCGAGATCTGTTCATCACAGAACAGTGGTAAACATGCAGGAAAACGCAGTATTTATTATGATTAGAAGCATGTGACGTCAAGGATGCGGTTCTTTAACCCCCTTCCCCGCAGTCACGCATTTTAACGCATATACCATTTCCTATTTCTAACGCAAAATCACGCATATACCGTTTCCCCTCAATCACGCATTTTCACGCACTTTAAAAAGTTAATTTAATCGTTAATTTAATGCCAATTTCCTTCTATTTTATACTTACAAAAATCTCATTAAAAGAAGAAAAGTTATTTTTGTATTGAAATATAGCGTCATAATATTATTTACGCTAAACTTTAGAGAAACGTGTACCACGCTAAAAGGTGCTTGCGGGGAAATGGTAAATTTCTATTTCTATGACGTGAACATTAAGTGTATGTTACATAACAGTTCAGTAAGTTGTAAAGAGTTAAAGGAAATGTTTTGCTTAAAATAAGTGAAACAATGGAAGTTGCTCGGTTGTTTGTGGTTTTATTTGGAAATTCCTAAGTGTGTTTTCCTGAACGCAAGTTGGAATTGTATATATTCTTTTCATGATCTATCTATCTTTATGTAAATTAATTTTTTTTCCCTTAAATGTTTATTTATTTCGATTTTTAATGCACAATTTCTTTTTTTTTCTAGAAATGTCATACTGCTTGTTTTTCCTCTATATATTTAAAAAATATTCCTTTTTATTAGATACAAATTCACGTTAAACAAATTCAAATATCTTTCTGACACTTCTTGATATTTTTATTAGTTATGAATAAAAGTGTGATAACTATAGCAAAATTTTAGCAAATGATTTTTTTTATCCTGTCTGAAAAAAATAACAATTGAAAAAAAGTAAGTTAAATTTTCCTCTTTATGACCACCCAAAATTTAGCAACCCGTTCAATTTACATTTCTAAATAATCAAATTTCTTTTAAAATAGACTTGCCTGAGATACCGGTGTTTATTAATCTGGAATGACATTAGATTTATACTATCTTGCAAAACTATTGAGGATACATTATACCCATACTTTTTACCTCTAGGCCTATACTATGACATTAACAGAAGAGCTAAAATATCATATATTTTTTTCAGAATGCCTGGATACATTTGTTCTTTAATCCTAGCGTATTCCTGTTTATCAATTTTCAATTAGAAAATACATAACTTGTTCTTTTGTTTATCTTTCTTAATAATATATATGAAATATTCCCCAATTAAAGGGGTATGGACACAATTTCAGGTTAAACTTCTAAATTTATTTTTCCATTTTTACAAATGTTTAACAAGGGTCTTTCTAATGATCATCAAAAATTTGAACGTCAGTTGTCAAGATACAAGACAAATTTAGAGCTCCAAACCTTTGTTATGTAAACAAGGTCTGTTTCATGTTTTTGTTTTCACAGGTTAATATACTAATACTAGTATACGTTTGTTCAAAGTAGATGATTTCAAATAAAAGTTAATTTCAAATACAATTGGACAGTTACTATTGATTTGCTCAATTTCATTTTGTTATAAATATGATATTTTCTATATGTGAACAAAAACAAGGCACGAAGAACTTTAAGTTCTGTATCTTGTTTGTTAATCAACAAATGATGTTCAAATTTTTGCTAATCAATAGATGATACCTTAGGTAGGAATTGTAAACATTAAAATTAGTTTTAAAAATTCATTTGAAACTGTGTCCATGCCCCCTTAAGGTCAGACGATACGTTCCCCAAATATCTGTTTTGTATATTAGAAACGCAGTATTTTATATCAAGATTTTAAGGAGTATTAAATAATAATTAGTAATTTGAACAGTCCTTGTATTTGATGATAATCTACCATCATATTATAATAACAGAAGAAAAGAACAGCCTGCCTATGCTCAATACATTTTTAATGACTCTTTAAAGATGTCTTTCACTATTTAACAATTTTCAATTGCCAATGAGTACATGACTAATTAGTCATGTACTCATTGGCAATTGAAAATTGTTAATTAGTGAAAGACAAAGATGAAAGGAGGAAGGGGACCATCGTCTTAAATTTGGGTTTGTATTGGAGATGTATGTCGTTTAAAAAGGTTTGTGTTATTTCCTGATACATGTAAAGAGGCACCTCACTTTTATCTAGAATGGAAAGAAACAGATAAAAACACACTAATTTTCAAATAAAAAAACAAAAATTTTGTGTTTTTTATGATCCTTAAAAAATCGAATATACTGGGTATTATTTAGATAAAAAATGCTTCACGGTGCATGTCGCATTTTCACACGTTTACATTCATAGACATTTTTGCACTGTTGTAGCAAAAAAAAAAGATGAATGCTTTTTCACACGTCGCTACAATATTCATCCAACGTCGTTTGAAGATGTTTTTATAAAAAAAAAAGTGGTGGAATGTGTTTAGTTTATCGCTAAGTATAGATGATTAATGCATTCGAGGGCTGTTCAATAAATAATGTCCAAGGTGCTCGCATCTTCGAAGATGAGGTGCTCGGAAAGAAATAAAAAACGCTTTTCAATGATTTAGTTTTTATAATTTCACTTAAATATTCTCATTTAATTAAAACGCATGTGCGTATCATTTCTATCCAATTTCTGATTGTTTTTAACACATTTTTGAGTATGGCCCTTCGTATACTGGAATATGGCAGATCCTAAGAATTCCTGGACTTGTTTATTCTTTATGAAAGGTGTTTATTTTATCAAGTTTGGAAAATGAAACAAGTCGAAGGGTGAAAGATCTGGCGAATATTGTTGGTGTGACAAAACATTAACTTTCCGTTTATCCCCCAAACTTGTTTGCTCTTCAGGGCGTGTGGATTTGGACGCTGTCATGAAGAAATTTTAAGTTGTAGATTCCTGAATCTGGTTCCTCTCTCTCAAAAGCTTTCGATTTTTTTTATTTTGCTTTGTAGACTCCTTCAGGTATTGAATTTCTTCCACGAATAAAAATTTGAACAACAAAACCACTAATATTTAAGAAAATGGCATATAAAACTGTCTGTGTGTTCTTGCAATTCTTTGCTCTTCTCAGACCTTGACTATTTTTGTCACGTGCATCTTATTTTAAATTTGTTTTGAGGATTTAAAACAACTAATTCAAGTTTCATTATCTGTTTAAATTTCAGACAAACGTGGAAAACTACAATTTCTGATCTTTTAAAATAATTGTTGATATTCTTATACGCTGTCGTTTTCACTCATTTTTCAAAATATAAGGTGCCCATTGAGTACTAAGCTTTTTCACTGTCAAATGTTTATTTGAAACAGTGTGAACTACCCTCAAAATGCTGCCTATCAAATTTGCCATGTGTCTTAAAGTCAATCAAACATCAGCGGTGATAATTTATTGAATTTTGACAAATAGTACATTGGTTGTTGTAAGTCCTTGTCGCCAAGAACGGTACCCATTTTTGATGTCTGATATATCATTTCTGTTAGCTCATGCGTCTATAAAACAGTCATTGGTTGCTGTTAATTTCAAATATTTCAGTTAATATTAAATTCTTTGGGAATCTTAACAAGTATTACAGCAGCTTTAATGAAGCGTTTTATTTCACTCTAGTTTACTGATTCTTTAATGAAGTATTAAATTTCACTCTAGTTTACTGATTCTTTACCATTCATTTTTAATGCAGTGTCTCGAATAGCCCTTGTATTCCAGCTTCATACAATGAAACTATGCTCTGAAAAGTGGTCACATAAACTGTTATCAATTCATTAAAGATTGTCATCAGAGAAATTCAGGTTTAATGAATGAGCAGCCTTCGTAAATACCAAGTCCAAACTGACAACGCCATTGAACGTCTTGGAGCACCTAACCATTGAAAAATTACGCGTGTAGGCAAGGAAATGTCTAAAAGAGACTAAGCTGTGTAAAGATCCTGCTTGATTCTGATTGCGTACATGTACCTATGACCAAAGCGCTTGAAATGTGGTAACTTTGTAAGAATAGAAGGATTGACACTTTGACGATCAATTCCCCTGATACCCAAAAATCTTACATATCACCCGGACTTTGTATGCGATGAATTTTACATTGTTTCCACACATAGTTTAACTGTGCAGACAAAAATTTCATACCTCAACCATATCCTATACCCATCAAAGACATTTTTTAAAGAAAATAAATCACATGTCTCGATATATAGTTATAATTATTTCATTTTTAAGAATTAAAAAGACATAAATATGTATAAATATGAATTATGGTTATTTTTGACAGGTTTGACATTAAACTTTGATTGTTCCATTACCGCATATTACTAGTGTAAAAATCATCATCAATTTTCAAAATTTTTGGAAATGGAACGAATTTATTACTTAATACTAATTTTAAAAATAAGGCTTTAACCCGTCATCTATCATTCTTAAAAATACACAGTATATTTTTTGCTAATTGATAAAAATCCGAGAATTTTTCTATCAATCTAAGTGTTTTATAAGAGCTTTCGTATTTAACGTTTGATCATTTTCGTCGCTTTTCATTGAATTACAGCTGTTGGTTTCGTTGTTTTTTTTGTCTTTTTTTTTTTTTTTTTTTTTTTTCTTGGGCTTTGGGAGATGATAATTTTGTTTTGTTTTTATTTCTTCAGCTTGATAAAAATTTTGATTTACAGATGTTCAGAGCATGCATAAAACGCTCAGTCGATGAATAAGTTGCATGCATTAAAGCAAGCAGAGCAAATAGAAAGTGGAATGAAATATTTCTAAGAAAAAAATATACATTTTCCACAAACAAATAATGATTCTTTCAAACATTTTAAAAGGTGTAACGATATATATTATGTTTAGTCAATTCGGTCTCTTTTCAATGAATTGCAACTGTTGGACTTGTTGCTTTTGTCGCCATTTTGTTCTAGGTGCTGATGTTTATTCCTGGTACTTACCATTTAAGGTTTGTTGGTGTTGTATTTTTTTTTCTAGCAGGTTAGAAACTTAGTTATAAAGATGTAAATATATCTACTGCATGCATATTAAAAAATCTTTCAACCCTCCCCCCCCCCCCCCTGTCCAAAAGTACATTACGTTCATTTTCATCTTTCTAAGGAGGACAATATACAAGTAAATGTAGATTTTGCTCACAATCATAAAATGAAAAAAACCTTAAAATCGAATCAAATTTTTACAAAATGTTTACAGGAATTTATTTCCGAATGCAAGCTTATATGCAGATAATGCAATGTACTTTTGAGAGATAGCTAATGAATAACGATGAACAACTATATAAAAGGAGAGAGAAATACATCAAATTAAAAACACTACAAAAGTATTGCTTAATAACCTCAATGGACAAAATCAAAGAAAGTTCTGTGTCTAACATGCAGACACCAACCCTTGAATACCATTGACTGAGATAAGAGAAACAGCTTTTATGTGAAAAATTGATCTGAATAGTCATTAATTTTTTTAAGTCTGACAACACGTTTAACCTAATGATTACCTTTGTTTGAAATATTTCTTAAGACATAAAAATTTACCTGATTGGAGAATACTTACATTAGATATGACATTTAATATAAGATCGTGTCTTCTTTTCGGTTTCTTGTGGACAATCCTAAAACAATGCAATGGGATTGGTTCAAATGTCAACTTTTAAGCGCAGAACTTTGGTGAATGAAAATTTGTTATAGAGCATAAAAAATAAGTTACAATAATTCATATAAAATCATTACATGAACTTACAAAAATATCGTAACCACTGCTGTTTGTGGTAACCCCTACAGCAACAACCATGAAGACAACAAGAACCATGAAGACAACAACAACCACGAAGACAACAACAACAACCATGAAGACAACAACAACAGCCATGAAGACATAAACAACAATGAAGACAACAACAAAGTGCAATCAAAGCAACTGACAGGTGGAGAATTCGGAATCTCAACCATGATATTGAAATATCAAACCATCGCCACACAAACTGAACAGGCAAAGAAGAACGCCATTACCGAACAGTAAAGAAGTTAAAAGAATCAACGACCCAGTCAAACAGTCATTTAATTTTTCCTAGCTTTGTGTTCCTGAGAAATAACATTGCCAAATTCAGTTTAGACAGAAAGAGATGCAAGCACAGTGTACGACTACAGAGTGAGTCGTCAGCAAAACTCCTGTGCCTTATATCATGGTCAGCAAGTCGTGACGTCATAGATGTTGTTTTTGCCAAAGGAAAAACTTTTTTCCAAAATAAATTGCGACAGGAAATTGTTTTGCAGTTTGTGGTTTTGAAATCTATATAAGTACTGACTTTTGAGAGACAACAGAAGACACCAGATACAGGGGTTAATTCACTTGTTTGAAAAAAAAATGTCACATCAAGGAGGTGATATAGCTTAAACTCTCTAAATTCGTTTTGATCGTTCATCAGACCCCTGTTTTATGAGAAATTTTTTCTTAAAGTTCTATCATAGTCTACTGGTGCAATTTTATTATGATTAACTTTTCTTAGAATATAAATTAATATTTTATGGTTAATTTAAGGCAATTACAAGGTTTTTTTTTCTTTGTTTAGCGTCTTTACGTCATGCTTTTCATCACCACATATGAGGAAAAAAACAAATTTAGGAATCTTAGAATTGATTATTCCTATCAAATCCTTAAATATTCGTCAAAATAATTTAATTTTTTAAATCAAAATATTTGTCTGCAGTACATGTATATCATGTTAGATATTTTTTAAGCATGCAAGATATGGAGATAACGAACAATAGTCAATATCAAAGTCAATAAAACAATACAAAATAGGAGCAGAGCAAACATCGACTTCTAAAACATCAAAGGTGGGATGAGGGGCCATGGAGGAGTATATTATGTTAGATATTTTTTAAGCATGAAAGATATGGAGATAACGAACAATATTCAATATCAAAGTCAATAAAACAATACAAAATAGGAGCATAGAACATCGACCTCTAAAACATCAGAGGTGGAATGAGGGGCCATGGAGGAGTGAGCGTCCCCTGCCGACCCGTCACAACCGCCTTGTGCTCCTTGTCATGATCCGGAAATAACGGAAAACCCCATGGCATCGTCAATTTAATATATTAATAATGGACTAACAATTAGTATGAAAAACGTCTGTCAGCATTTGACTAAATGGTAAATTGTATTTGCTGACAAGGTCATTGTATCGACCATAGAACTTACCAAATTATGACTTTAAACGAGACTGCTGATATTTTTGTTTCATCATCTTGTTTTTCAATAATCGACCTCATTTTAGAAATTTTTCATATGTAGAGCGTAAACTTGCGTATCAAATGAATGAAAAAGGAGGGGTCCAAAGATTTTACATATAAATTAGGTCGGTGTGATTTTTTAAAGGTAAAAAAGGAGGCGATCATAGTGGTGGCAAAGGGGGAGGACATCATTCGGTGGGACAACACCACGGACAACAACAACAACAACGGGGTTTAACTGTAGAACAATTACGACAACTGCTACAGACGGCGCAACAGCTGAGCCAACAAGACAATGACAACGAGTTCTTTTGGACTATAATAATACAGACCCTACAGTATCTTATCAGACATCATCGTTAAAAGTATGGGTAAATATTTATTGGTTCTAATAAGAATTTAAGGATTTTTTTCGAAGAAGATTCTGTGTGTATTGATAGAAAGATTTCTGATATAAACATATTTTTTTTTTCAGACAAGGTGACGGAGTTTCATGGGTCCCACGAAAAATACGTGGAGTTTCTCACTATCTAACTCAAGAGCTTACATTTTTTTCTCCTATGAACATTATTTATTATATATCTTAAATGATAATAAATGCACACTGATTTAATGATATATGAAATGATACATGTAAAGACCTAGATATAAAATACTTTGGTTGGCTGTTATCAATTTTTAACTTTAGAGAGAGAGGGAGAAAATAAAAATGTCGTAGACTTTTTGAAATGAATTGTATTGTGATAACGAACAGTGCTCAAGCTCAGAAGTCCATTAAACAACACATATTTTGAAGCAGAGCAAACACAGACTTCCAAAACATCAGAGGTGGGATCTGGTACCATGGAGGAGGGAGTATCCACTGCCGAGCGGTCACACCCGCCGTGTGCTCCTTCTCATAAGCGGAAAATACCGAGAAGATCTGTAGGCAATTCAGCGATTGGAACATATTTTATCATATAATAACACACAAAAAGGATTGGGCAGCAGACATAGCCTATATGAACCCTCTCGACAATTCCATGTATGAATAATGGACTAACAACGTCAGTTAGCTTTGGCTTAATGTTAGGTTGTATTTGCTGACAAGGCCATTGTATCGACCTTAGAACTTACGAACTGATGGCCGTTGATATTCTTGTTTTATCAACTTGTTAGTCCATAACCTACTTCGTTTTAGAAATTGTTCTTGCGTGTATATTGCTGCATAAATAAGGGAAGATGACGATTAAAAGTTAAAGTCATCAAGCTTATTATAACGTTTTGTTTTGGAAGATTACAATTTACGTCTTTTTTTAAGATAAAATTTTCCTTAAATATACAAATGGGATATAAGTGTGTCAGACTCTGTGGTATCTTTTATTTCAAGCTCACAGGGATATGTAGTATGGAGGACTATGGACATAAGAATGGAAATGAGCTATGTTAATTGACAATACTTCGTCGATATACAGTATCTTAATATCGAATTGAAGTCAGCAGCATATGTTTCCTTCTTTTCGCGTATGAACAAATTATGTTTGGTAGAGATACAAAAATATGTCTACTTATAACTGGGTGCAATTGGTACGCATGGGAATTCCAACAGATTGTTGGAAGACGTAGTCTAAAAATCACATGAATATTGGAAACTCAAGCATCTTTTTAATACTCGTAAACTTCAGTGTGCTTATCAGAGTACAATCAGAATGTTTTTACAAAAGTTTTTCGTGGGGAGCGGTTGCATATGAAGTTGAAAAGTCGTAAGTTTCTATGCTGTTGGATATGGTAAAATTTTCTGATTTCAAATTTTCTTATTGTTCCTTGGAATGTTTTTAGTATCCACATCTGATTTATACCGCTTCTCGAATACATTGTTGCAAAGTACTGACGTTTCTCCTTCAATACCGTTTATATTTTATTGAGGAGTAAAGAATGAGGTTTGGTTAAACATTTACTGGAACACGCTATATGTCGCTATGTGTCTATGCTTGTAAGGATTTTTATGAAGTTTCGGAATCCAGTATAGATATGGTAATTCAAAATCATTTTGTTTGTTAGGAATATCAAAGTATTCAAAACTGATATATGATTTTGAAGAATTTCTTCCTTAGATAGAGGACTATAATTGGATTGCCACTTAAAGAATAAATCCCAGTTTCTCTAAAATACAATTTATAATTACAGTAATGAGCCTTACAAGCAGAGACAATGCTGTTATACCTGCTCTGTCAGCAAGGAACAATACATACTGATCGTGTGAACTATCTTATTCTTTTTTCACTTCTAAATTATTGTACACAAAAGAATAGTTTGCTTTCATTTTGCCCCTAAAGCGTGTTTTAGGTAGTTGCAGGCTGTGCCGGGAAATAACTGAACTGTTTGCTATACCAGACAATCTGCAGCTTCAGGGATAAGTGTACTAGTACCATGAGTAAGTAGTAAGATAGGCATCTTTGATTTATTAATTGTAGTTGTTCATTTGATTGTATTTAGATATCATGTTTATTAGCTAACCACTGTCTATGTAGAACCTATGTTAAAGTAAATACTTGCCCAGTACATGTTTTCAGTTATACATCATGTTGTAAATTTTGAATTTACTAGGGGGAGGTCAATGCGAAATTTACAATATGATAATTATCATGTTGTAAATTTTGCATTTACCTTCCCTAAGTTAATTCAAAATTTACAACATGATAGTTAATTGAATCATCTGTATCTTTCTTTTAGTGTCATGTAATTGTTTTTATACTTTAAAATGTTTTGATGAAAAATTTGGATATAACGAACAGTATTCAAGAGCAAATGTCCATAATACAATACAAAACAGGAGCAGAGCACACACCGACTTCCGAAACATCATAGGTGGGATAAGGTGTCATGGAGGAGTGAGCATCCCCTGCCGACAGGTCAGATCCGCCGTGAGCTCCTTGTCATGTTCAGGAAATGACGGAAAAATACGTCGTCAATTCAGTGTATAAATAATGGACTAACAATAAGTATAAAAAACGTCAGTCAGCATTTGACTGAGCCGTGATAAACTGTATTTGCTGGCAAGATCATTGTATCAACAATAGAACTTTCGAAATGAAGACTTTAAACGAGACAGCTGAAATTCTTGTTTCATCAACTTGTTTGTCAATAACTTACCTCGTTTTAGAAATTTTCTATACGTAGAGCATGCTCTTGCGTATCGAATCAACTGAAATATGTTAACACCGTATGCAGGTGATGAAGGTATATTGCTGCAAAGGTAAGGGAAGTTGACGATAGAAAAGTTAGTTATCATAGAGTTTGGTTGTTAGATTACCATTAACTTCTTTATCAAGTAAAATATCCAAATATGAAACAGATGTGTCAGACTCTGTGGTATCTTTTATCCCAAGCTCACCAGGATATATCATATCGACATAAGAATGGAAATTACCATTGTTAATTGACAATGCATCGTCGATATATCTAAATATCGAGTTGAAGTCCACTGCAAGTGTTTTCTTCTTTTCACACAAAAGTTTTTGGACAAGTTCTGCTTCATAGGAATACAAAAATAGGTCTGCTAATAACGAGGCACAATCGGTACCCATGGGAATTCCAATAAATTGTTGGAAGAGCTGGTCTCCAAAAACGACATAGATATTGTCAATCAGAAATTCAAGCATCTTTTTGATGTCAACTTCAGAGTACTTGTGTTTACAATCAGAATGATTTTTAACAAAATAATTTTGTAAATGACCAATGACAAGGTAAGTAAATTTACGAGTTCCATTTTTATCGAAAAAGCAGCTGTCGGTGATATCAAAAAGCCTGGACTTTAATTTATCGTGGGGAATGGTTGTGTATAAAGTTGAACAGTCATAAGTTTTTAAGCTGTTGATTTTGATAAATTTCTGTGATTTCAAATTGTCCAAAAGTTCCTTGGAATTTTTAAGTATCCACATCTGATTTACACCACTTCTTGAATATATTGTTGCACAGTACTCTTGAAGTTTCTCCTTCACTGGTGTTAATATCTTAGTGAGGAGTAAAGAAAGAGGCTTAGTTGAACATTTACTGGAACCCGCTATGTATCTTTGTTTGTCAGGATTCTTATGAAGTTTCAGAATCCAATATATATGTGGTAGTTCAAATCCATTTTGGTTCTTTGGAATATTTAAAATATTTAAAACTGACATATCATTTTGAAGAATTTCTTCCTTAGAAAGGGAACTATGAGTGATTAATTTATATTAAACTAAAACAAAAATCTGGCAAATAATAAGATGTTACAAAGATTTCAGCAAAATATTCACTGTTATAATGGCCTTTTTTGTAAAAAAAAAAAAAAAAATCGTATGTTTCATATCATTTGTTCAGTGTTTTTTTTTTTTTTACTAAATTTGAATAGCAATTTCATTCATCAATGAAATATAAAAATAACAAAAAGTAATCAAGTTCAAAAGTTCATTGAAACAAGACAACTTTGTAGCAGAGCAAGCAGAGGCGTATAAAAACATCAGAGAAAAGATCGGGTGTCATGAAGGAGCAAGCATCCACTGAACTATCATTTATGTGAGGAAGTTTCCAGACGATAAACGAGGGTTGTTAGAAAAGTTCGCGGTCACATTGATTTACGGAAAATCTATTGTGTACTGTGAAGTATGAATTATGTCTGATTAAATTGCTATCTTTTGTTTATTAGTATGTAAAAAATCAGGTCCATTTACTATAATTTTGAAAATTTACGAAGATTTTAAGTTTGCGGTCATAGGATTTACAGAGAAATCACTTGACGTTGAGTGACGTGACAATCAGATTTCAAACCCGTTAAGCTTTTTCATAGATCTAAATATCTTTCGATCTTTAGACTTTCTTTTCTTTTTTCTACTGTTTCGGATATTACTGAGATCTTAAAATACTATGTAAATGACAGCGCAGTTAAGCGATCGGGTATGAAAACAATGCAAAAATCCATATGCGCATCATCCATGCAATATTAAAGTGGGGTATTGAGATATCGCACGAGTTGATTATTGAAAATGTTATTCTTATAAAGCTACTATCTTTTGAATACTTTTGTAATTTGGACGTGTAGGCAATTTTCAGCAGCATCTAAAAGCATTTAAGTCTTTTTTTTTTAACTTTCTTGTCTGCACACATATTTTTTAGTAGATCGGTGCTCCATGACGTTCCCATTCTTAGCTTTGTTTTTACGCGCTGATTACTAGTATTTATAAATCGTTTTAAAACAGTCATATTCCCCCAATTTCATTAAAAATTTCGCCAAGTGACGTTTCATGAATACTGTAGCAACAGGTAAAATATCATTAATCTATTTGCGCTACAAGTATGCAATTTTTAATATCAATAAAACGTCTATGTAATGTAAACGTGCGAAATTAAGCATGCTCCGTGATGCATGTATTATGAAAATGAAAGAGCTGTATATTTTTAAAAGATCACCACAAAACACAAAATCCTAGTATATTTATTGGAAAATAGGTAAAGTTTATATCTGGGGAGTTTAACTGGTTTCATTGAAATAGCGTGTTTACAGTAGAACTTGTCCGCGAACTTTTCTAACAACCCTCGTATGCTATATATATTTATTCAGAGACTTCTCAGCGAGAAGAAGAAAACACTTGATGTGGCCTTCGAATATCCCTGAAAATCTTAAATATATCTCATTATCTACTCCAGAAGCAAGATGCTCCAAAGTTGGAGGAAGAAGAATAAAAACAATATATGCATATCTATAATTTATAATAATCTACATAAAGATTAAAGACGAAACATTATCACAGATATAGATTTTTCAAAAAGAAGGGTACATAATACAACTTCAGACAATCCAAACAACATCAAAAGCACATTAATGGATACCAGGTTTTGGTACAACCTACAAAATAATGAAAACATTCACTTCACTCATGCATCTTCATGATATGTTACATAATTCATTATTAAAATTGCTTGAGATTTTTGTACTGAAATATGACGATCCCAAAGATTCTTTTGAAGAATGTACATATTTTTCAACATACAAGTAGAAAACACTTAATCTCAGACCTCAATCTTCCAAAATAAAAAAAACTGAGTGATAATATATAACCAACACTAATCATACCATCCATTAAGGGAGTGATTAACCAATCGGGACAGCCAATCTCTCTGTAAATCTAAAGTGATAAAAGTGTTTCATTCAGTATCTGCTATATTGGTGTCCAGATTCACAAGGTACTACTGTGACAATAATTGCACTAACAAGATATGACTAGAAGATATGGCGTAAAAGAAGTCGAACATGAGTTATCGTTCATATAATGAGTTATCGTTCATAAGATGCGTAATACGTCATCACTAGAGACCTATTCACTCGTACATGGAATATTCCACATGCACTAAAATAAACAGAAATAAAATAAATATTCTTTAATAATATATAATACATCTTTGGTTGGTAATTTATTTCTTATTTCATCTGTAATTTACAATGGGGTTATTATATATAAATCCGTATGCTGGAAAACGGAAATGTCAGTAAATATAAACAATTTATCAATATAAATTATGGATAAATTATAGACTAGCGTGGATTGATTTTAATGAAAAATAAAAGGAGTTGATGTATTTTGCTTGATATATTTTCCTTTTATATATTTATTTGTATTTCGGTTAATGCATTTTGGTACTGTGTATTGTGAATGGAGAATGCACGTGGGGGGGGGGGGGTTACCTACTAGAGACAGGCATCTATCGTTAAATGTGGTCCTGTAAGAAATGAAAACCAAACGTGATTAAATGCTGCAATAAGTTCCTCGTTCCAATTTTTCACTCATGGGAACACTAACAATTGCCGTTGGAAAGCTGCTCGACACTCTGGGTCACTGAACAGTGAAGGACCTTTTTCGTGCCAGCACCGGGAGGGGTGGAGCGGTTGTTTGTCAGAGTTAAGGAGCCCACAACCACACTAAAATTTTTGAATTATTAAAGTTTATGCTTATATTGTAAAGAAAAGGGGGCCCCTGCACATTGAAGGATCTTTTTCGTGCCAGCGACAAGGGACCTCGGTTTATAAATGCGGTCTCATTGGAGGACCGGTCTCCACGTCCTTCAGATGGATTCAAACCTGCAACACAATGATTATCTCCTTAATCAGCGACTTGAAAGCAGACTTTCTTATTACTGTTTCACACGGCGACGCAGATTTCAGTGGAGAATCCATGAATCTTGAAAAGTGAGAAGAGGGGGGGGATGCGCTGTTGTTTATTAGAGTTAAGAGTTTGTCAGTGTTAAAACATACCGAAATATATTAAATATTTTTGATAATATAATATTAAATATATGACATTGTGTTTACTTTATTTATATTTCTTCACTTAAGGCAGTGATTTTTGTTTAATACTTGTTGTAAAATATGTTTGAAATATTAAAAAAATTAATGAAACTAATTATAAAGTCCAAATTACTAGATTCATTTCTTATCAAATGACCATGTAATGAAGGGCAGCCCCGCGAGAATTCCGAAGCATTTAGGTTATAATGTATAGCGACCATTTTACGTACCTAATACCCGGTAAATGAATGGTCTGATAGTTTAAATATTGATAAAATTTTGAAGATGGTATCAAATAATGCTTCACTGAGAATTGTACAAAACTTTGATTTTTGTCCAATTAATTGCACCTTGAATTTTACATTAATTGAAGTTCTATGGTCTGCACATGTTTTTATTTAAGATATTGTAAAAAAGTTATTTGATTTGCAAACAAATATCTTTGTAAATATTTGAATAAATTATATCTTTATTAAATTAAGATACTTTGAGAAATAATAAATTTTCTTCTTTTCATCAATTGCAGATAACTCTTCATAAATCTTTAAGGTGGAATGTCACACCGACTTTTTATTTTAAAGATCTTTGAGTCATCCTTTTTTTTAACAATTGTTTCAGCACTGAAAGGCTGATATTAGCTCTTGATTATTTATATTAATTTTTTGCAGTTTGACCCATTTGTCATGAAAATTATAAACTTTTACTTTGGCCATATCTTTTGAACAGTAGATGCCAAGACATTTATGCTTCACATATGTAATCTTCTTTGAATGACCTTTCATTTGATACCAACAGCCTCGATCCTTTGACCTTGAACATGTAGATTTCCGTACTTATGAAGAAACTTTAACCTTGGCTATAACTTTTGAACGGTAGGGGATAGGATTTTCATACTTCAAATACTTTATCTTTGTGAGAAGTTACTTCATTGGATACCGAGAATTTTGACCTTTTGACCTTTAAGATTGACCTTCTTTAAAAAAGCAGACATTGACCCTAACTTTTTAAGTATTATGGCTATTGCTTTCACACTTAACATATTTAATCCTTGTGAGAAGTTACTTCATTGGATACCAAGAACATTGACCCTTTGACCTTGACGTTGGAGTTTGACCTTCTTTTTAATAAATAATCTAGGTCATAACTTCTGAACGGTTAGGGTTAGGGCTTTCATACTCTATATAAGAATTATATGTGGCAAGACCTTTCATTTTGATACCAATTACATTGACATTTTTGCCTTGACCTTAGAGATTTTTGTACTTATAAAAAAAAAACCTTTGACATTTTCACAAATTTCACAATTGTTTTCCGTTGAGAATACCTTATTTTTGGTAACAATTAATCAAATTTGCATTTAAAAACAGCTTAATATTTGCTATGTTGCCATATGGAGGCATCAGTGCTACACAAACACATCTTGTTTATTAGGTATTCATATGATGCATTCATTTACAGCAATTTTTTTTTTAAAAGAAAGCATCATATTTGGATGTAAATAATCATAATCCTACATGTCATTCATTGCTGATGATTTATTTTAGATTGAAATTATTACCATGATCTTAAACGGGTTTTCCTACCTAGCTGTAGCTTGTACCAGCTAAAAATTCGACATCGAACTCGGCGACTCCTTCCCTTTTACAGAAATTAAAAAGATCAGTTTAACCTGAAATTATTACCCTGATCCTACTTGGCAACTCCTTACCTGTTATGGAGATTCAAAAGATAGGTTTAACATGAAGATATGTCCCTGATCTTCGAGCTTCCTCTCACCTACCTGTACCTTGTATCAGATAAGAATACGACCAAGATATTCCAACCTGCCTGTCATAGATTCTAATTTATCTTATACAGAAATTATTACTCTGGTCTTACTCGGCAACTTCTTACCTGTTATGGAGATTCAAAAGATAGGTTTAACATGAAGATATGTCCCTGATCTCAGAGCTTTCTCTCACCTACCTTACCTTGCACCAGATAAGAATACGGCCAAAATATTCGTCTTATTCCAACCTGTCTTCCATAGATTCGGAGTAATTTTATACAGAAATGATTACCCTGGTCTTACCCGGCAACTCCTTACCTTTTTTGGATATTAAAAGGATAGGTTTATCATGACGATATGTCCCTGATCTTAGAGCTTCCTCTTACCTACCTGTACCTTGTATCAGATAAGGATTCTACAAAATATTCGTCTTATTCCAACCTGTCTTTCATAGATTTTGATTTATTTTATACTGCAATTCTTATCCTGATCTTACTAGGCAACTCCTCATCTTATATGGACATGTAAAGGATCGGTTTAACCTGAAGATATGTCCCTGATGTTAGAGCCTCTTCTCACCTACCTGTACCTTGTATCAGATAAGGACACGAAAAATATTCGTCTTATTCCAACCTGTCTTTCATAGATTCTGATTTATTTTATACTGAAAATCTTACCCTGGTCTTACTCGGCAACTCCTTACCTTTTATGGTTATTTAAAGGATAGGTTTAACCTGAAGATATGTCCCTGATCTCAGAGCTTCCTCTCACCTACCTGTACCTTGTATCAGATAAGAATACGACAAATTATTCGTTTTACTCCAACCTGTCTTTCATAGATTCTGATTTATTTTATACTGAATTTCTTACCCTGATCTTACTAGGCAACTCCTCACCTTTTATGGACATTTAAAGGATAGGTTTAACCTGAAGATATGTCCCTGATCTTAGAGCTTCTTCTCACCTACCTGTACCTTGTATCAGATAAGAATACGACAGAATATTCGTCTAATTCTAACCTGTCTTTCATAGTTTCTGATTTATTTTATACTGAAAATCTTACCCTAATCTTACTAGGCAACTCCTCACCTTTTATGGACATGAAGATATGTCCCTGATCTTAGAGCTTCTTCTCACCTACCTGTACCTTGTATCAGATAAGAATACGAAAGAATATTCGTTTTATTCCAACCTGTCTTTCATAGATTCTGATTTATTTTATACTGCAATTCTTACCCTGATCTTACTAGGCAACTCCTCACCTTTTATGGACATTAAAACGATAGGTTTAACCTGAAGATATGTCCCTGATCTTAGAGCTTCCTCTCACCTACCTGTACCTTGTATCAGATAAGAATACGACAAAATATTCGTTTTATTCCAACCTGTCTTTCAAAGATTCTGATTTATTTTATACTGAAATTCTTACCCTGGTCTTACTAGGCAACTCCTCACCTTTTGTGGACATTTAAATGATAGGTTTAACCTGAAGATATGTCCCTGATCTTAGAGCTTCTTCTCACCTACCTGTACCTTGTATCAGATAAGAATACGACAGAATATTCGTCTAATTCCAACCTGTCTTTCAAAGATTCTGATTTATTTTATACTGAAAATCTTACCCTAATCTTACTAGGCAACTCCTCACCTTTTATGGCCATTTAAACGATAGGTTTAACCTAAAGATATGTTCCTGATCTCAGAGCTTCCTCTCACCTACCTGTACCTTGTATCAGATAAGAATTCGACAAAATATTCGTTTTATTCCAACCTGTCTTTCATAGTTTCTGATTTATTTTATACTGAAATTTTTACCCTGATCTTACTAGGCAACTCCTCACCTTTTATGGACATTAAAACGATAGGTTTAACCTGAAGATATGTCCCTGATCTTAGAGCTTCCTCTCACCTACCTGTACCTTGTAACAGATAAGAATACAAAATATTCGTTTTATTCCAACCTGTCTTTCATAGTTTCAGATTTATTTTATACTGAAAATCTTACCCTAATCTTACTAGGCAACTCCTCACCTTTTATGGCCATTTAAACGATAGGTTTAACCTAAAGATATGTCCCTGATCTCAGAGCTTCCTCTCACCTACCTGTACCTTGTATCAGATAAGAATACGACAAAATATTCCTCTTATACCAACCCGTCTTTCATAGATTCTGATTTATTTCATACTGAAAATCTTACCCTAATCTTACTAGGCAACTCCTCACCTTTTATGGACATTAAAACGATAGGTTTAACCTGAAGATATGTCCCTGATCTCAGAGCTTCCTCTCACCTACCTGTACCTTGTATCAGATAAGAATACGACAAAATATTCGTTTTATTCCAACCTGTCTTTCATAGATTCTGATTTATTTTATACTGAAATTCTTACCCTGGTCTTACTAGGCAACTCCTCACCTTTTTCCGGACATTTAAATGATAGGTTTAACCTGAAGATATGTCCCTGATCTTAGAGCTTCTTCTCACCTACCTGTACCTTGTATCAGATAAGAATACGACAGAATATTTGTCTAATTCCAACCTGTCTTTCATAGATTCTGATTTATTTTATACTGAAAATCTTACCCTAATCTTACTAGGCAACTCCTCACCTTTTATGGACATTTAAACGATAGGTTTAACCTGAAGATATGTCCCTGATCTTAGAGCTTCCTCTTACCTACCTGTACCTTGTATCAGATAAGAATACGACAAAATATTCCTCTTATTCCAACCCGTCTTTCATAGATTCTGATTTATTTCATACTGAAAATCTTACCCTAATCTTACTAGGCAACTCCTCACCTTTTATGGCCATTTAAACGATAGGTTTAACCTAAAGATATGTCCCTGATCTCAGAGCTTCCTCTCACCTACCTGTACCTTGTATCAGATAAGAATACGACAAAATATTCGTTTTATTCCAACCTGTCTTTCATAGTTTCTGATTTATTTTATACTGAAATTCTTACCCTGATCTTACTAGGCAACTCCTCACCTTTTATGGACATTTAAACGATAGGTTTAACCTGAAGATATGTCCCTGATCTTAGAGCTTCCTCTCACCTACCTGTACCTTGTATCAGATAAGAATAGGACAAAATATTCGTTTTATTCCAACCTGTCTTTCATAGTTTCAGATTTATTTTATACTGAAATTCTTACCCTGATCTTACTAGGCAACTCCTCACCTTTTATGGACATTTAAACGATAGGTTTAACCTGAAGATATGTCCCTGATCTTAGAGCTTCCTCTCACCTACCTGTACCTTGTATCAGATAAGAATACGACAAAATATTCGTTTTATTCCAACCTGTCTTTCATAGTTTCAGATTTATTTTATACTGAAATTCTTACCCTGATCTTACTAGGCAACTCCTCACCTTTTGTGGACATTTAAAGGATAGGTTTAACCTGAAGATATGTCCCTGATCTTAGAGCTTCTTCTCACCTACCTGTACCTTGTATCAGATAAGAATACGAAAGAATATTCGTTTTATTCCAACCTGTCTTTCATAGATTCTGATTTATTTTATACTGAAAATCTTACCCTAATCTTACTAGGCACCTCCTCACCCTTTGTGGACATTTAAAGGATAGGTTTAACATGAAGACATGTCCCTGATCTTAGAGCTTCTTCTCACCTACCTGTACCTTGTATCAGATAAGAATACGACAAAATATTCGTTTTATTCCAACCTGTCTTTCATAGTTTCTGATTTATTTTATACTGCAATTCTTACCCTGATCTTACTAGGCAACTCCTCACCTTTTGTGGACATTTAAATGATAGGTTTAACCTGAAGATATGTCCCTGATCTTAGAGCCTCTTCTCACCTACCTGTACCTTGTATCAGATAAGGACACGAAAAATAATCGTCTTATTCCAACCTGTCTTTCATAGATTCTGATTTATTTTATACTGAAAATCTTACCCTGGTCTTACTCGGCAACTCCTTACCTTTTATGGATATTTAAAGGATAGGTTTAGCATGAAGATATGTCCCTGATCTTAGAGCTTCTTCTCGCCTACCTGTACCTTGTATCAGATACGAATACGACAAAATATTCGTTTAATTCCAACCTGTCTTTCATAGATTCTGATTTATTTGATACTGAATTTCTTACCCTGATCTTACTAGGCAACTCCTCACCTTTTATGGACATTTAAAGGATAGGTTTAACCTGAAGATATGTCCCTTATCTTAGAGGCTCTTCCAACCTGTCTTTCACCTACCCTAATCTTACTAGGCAACTCCTCACCTTTTATGGACATTTAAAGGATAGGTTTAACCTGAAGATATGTCCCTTATCTTAGAGGCTCTTCTCACCTACCTGTACCTTGTATCAGATAAGAATACGACAAGATATTCCTCTTATACCAATCCGTCTTTCATAGATTCTGATTTATTTTATACTGAAATTCTTACCCTGGTCTTACTAGGCAACTCCTCACCTTTTATGGATATTTAAAGGATAGGTTTAACATGAAGATATGTCCCTGATCTTAGAGCTTCTTCTCGCCTACCTGTACCTTGTACCAGATAAGAATACGACCAAATATTTGTCAATATATAATTAATCATATGCCTGTAGATTGTACCACATGAGAACCCAGTGGAATGGTCGACATCATCTAACTTGCCTTTGCTTTAATAAAAATCTTTTGGATTGTTAAATTATTGAGAATTAGATTTTTACGTCCCGGCATTACTATTATTGTGCACTTTAGTTAATATTTTGTTCATTTGATATTAGGCTCTTACAATGTATCCTTTTTGGTTATTCAACGACATTGATAAACTTAACAAAACTAATAAGTGTTCATTCTAATGAATGTTTTTATTTTATAACTACTTTATCGAATGTTATGAACAGATATTTTCATTTTCTTACTGTAACAATAAATGTGTCTTCCAAAAAAGAATGTTTGAAAGGAAATCAAATACCAGCGATGAAAACGAATGTTCCCTGAGAAGCTGAGCAATGATAAAGCTGTACTTTGTGCAACGTGTTGTGTGTATTGAACATTTTTTGGTGATCATTATAAGATTTTGAAAACTTGTCACTAGAAGAACACAAAAGTTGTGCAAATTGATCACTGAGAAAGAAGGGAGAGCCATTGGAATGTTCATGAGTGATATCTGGATTATCTTTGCAACACCTCTTATTCACTTAAATTGTAGTTTTTCGTTGACCTTGATAGTTTGGAAAGTCTATTTCCTAAAATCTTTGTCTTTTCATACCCATTTCACACATATTCACGTTTATTGGGGGGGGGGGGGGGGTCAGCATTTTCCAAGGGGGGGGGCGGGTCCAAGGTAACTTTTTTCTTGCTTTTATATATACATTTTTTTAATCTTGTAAATTCCAAGGGGGTCTCATCCCCCCCACCCTAGATCCGCGCATGTTTAAATTCAGCTGAGATCCATATACATGTGCATTTATATGTACATGAAGTTTACGCAACATCGAACTGAAATATGCCTCATTAATCATGAATTAAAGAAATTAAT